>NC_069503.1:861630221-861732721 GCF_027579735.1 Bombina bombina | reverse complement strand
ATGGGGCGAGACAGGGATGCCCCTATTAACCTTACTGTTTGCCCTCGCCATCGAACCGCTGGCGGTAGCGCTTTGGAAATCAACTCAAATCAAGGGTCTAATCATTCATGACACTCCTCAGAAACTAGCCCTATATGCTGATGACTTGATGCTCTTTCTCACGGATCCAGAAGACTCCCTTCCTGCATTATTTGATCTCCTAGACAAGTTTGGAAGCATCTCCTACTATAAGATAAATCTTAGTAAGACAGAGGCTTTCCCCTTGAACCTGCTTGATTCGTCATTGTGCCCTCTTAAGAGGAAATACAAATTCTAGTGGTCAATATCAGGCTTGAAACATCTAGAAGTGTTCCTCTCTCATGATTTGGGAACAGTCCTGTCTAGGAACTTCAACACCCTCCTTTCCCAACTACAAAGAGACTTGTGCACCAGGAGATACGACAAAATCTCCTGGCTTGGGAGAATCTCCGCAGTTAAGATGATGCAGCTCCCTAAGCTGACATATCTTTTCAGATGTTTACTAATAAAAGTTCCACTCCCACTGCTTAACAAATTTCAAGCAGTAATTAATCGGTACATATGGGACAGATAGAGGCCCCACATAGCAGCCTCTCTGCTGCAACGTACAATCCTCGCCGGAGGGTTAGGCCTCCCGAACATAAGGCTTTATTACGAAGCCACCCTCTTATCCCAAATTTCCAAATGGAATGCTCAAGGGGTTGGTCCCCGTTGGCTAACTTGAACAGGCATCCTTACCAGCATACATGACCTTGCTGGACCTTATATGGATCCCACCCCACTGCGCCTCGGATATCCTGATTAATAACAAAATCATTCTTCACTGTAGTAGCTCCTGGCTACATCTCCGCCACAACATTATGGTATCCCTGCACCCCTCACCTCTCCACTCAATATCAGGCCTTTTGTATGGCCTCCCACTAGCGAGCCCAGCAATTAGACGGGCCTTCTCTTTACTCAGATTGGCAAACTTTTTCTCAGGGGAGAGTCTAGCGACTCTCACTGATTTGGCCTATTCTCATGATATCCAACCAAGATTCAGATTTGATCTACTAAGGCTACTCTCAATACTGAAGTTATGGGGTTTCCTTGCAGCCCCTCCTAGGCCACTGACACTATGGGAGACCCGATTATCCACAGGTACTCATCACAACTCCCCCTTATCATCCCATTATCGATGGCTCCTCAATGCTCTGAAATTGGCCAAAGCTAAGCAGATGATGGAGTGGGAAAGAGATTGGAACATAAACCTAACTGAAGGGTACTGGACAGAAGCAATCATATACACTAAAATGTCGATTCACTGTATGACATTATACAAACTGTTCTACAAGCTCCTGACCAGGTGGCACTATGTGCCCTTAATGTTACACAAAATGTTCCCAAATAGCTCCCCCCTGTGCTGGAGGGGATGCCAACAGGTGGGCAACCCCTCCATATTTGGTGGACCTGCTCTTCCATTCAACCCCTGTGTAAGAGCATAGGAACTCTGTGCTGTCATCTGGGGTTGGCCGTGTCCCTGACTCCGGAGATAGCTTTGATACATATGGGCCTTTGGCCCCTCTTGGCACCTAGGTGGACTCTGCTGATTACAATCCTGATGGCAGCAAAATTACTGATCGCTCAAAACTGGAAACAACATAATCCCCCCAATTGGCAGGCCTTGATCCAACTTATATCGTACTTTAGGTCTATGGAGAGTTACGTCTATAACTCACGCCAACAATTAGATCTTATGCCTCCATTTGGGAACCCTGGGACTCCTTGGGAGAAGGCAAAATTCTCTCTTTGTAATTTATGCACCCTTGACAGAGCCCGACATCTGCACAGAGTCCGACATCTGCACGGATGGGGAGGGGTATGTTCTGAATCCCCCCTCCCCTATGTCTGCTGGGCCCACATTACCACCTCCCCTACCCCCCCTTTTTTTCTCCTCTCTCTATTTCCTTCCTCTCTCTCTCTCTCTTCCCTTCCCTTTCCCTCTCCTCCCAACTCTTCCACCCTGCGTGTCTTCCCGCTGCTTTGACCGATTAACAGCCTCCCATTTGCCCTCTAAGCTACAATGGGTCTCAAGTATAATGCTCTAAATTCACCATTCTAATCAATGCATTGTGACTTTTCTCGTTATAAATATACTCTTACTAGAAGATAGATAAAAAACAAAAAACCTTCAGGTTTTCAATCTTGTGGGCAGTACTGTTCTTGTATTATCTTAGATTTGACCATTTTTTTTCTAACACCCCACTCCCACCAACTTTAAAGCCCCAAAACTGCCAAGTGTAGTTTTTTTTTATTAACAAAAAAATGCTACATTTTTTAAAAAAATAAAAAACTATAATGCCCTCTATTTTGATCTCTGGTTAATTTTCTGAATGCTAATTGCTACGGCGAGCTTGTGGTAGCAATAACCAGCAACTTGTAATGACTGGTTATTATCGCGCTTCCGCAAATGGGTAAATTTGCCCGTTTATGGGAGCATGATAATTTTGCGCTCTACTTGTAATCTAGCCCTTAGTGAGTAGGTTGTGTTGGTTAAGAATTATTTGCATGCTGCTAGGCATGCTAGGTGTTTCCTAAACCACCAATCCTCTCATACAGGTGACCCCAAACCTTAAAGGGACAATATAAACCCACATTTTCTTATCTTGTATGTTCTGAACATGTAGTGTAGTTGTTTTGAGCATGAAAAAAAGCCTATTATTATTTATTTCCATACAATCTTTCCTTTTTTTGGGTTACTTACCAAGCCCTTAGTTTTCCTAAGAATACGTTTGGCCATTCTTCTATATACGCGCTACCACGACCCATCCATGAAGAGTGCTTGGGTTTCATTGGTGGTGACGTCAGCTCACTTTAAGCACTGTTCGCGGCATCCCTATGCCCTCTGCTGCGATACTTATACAGTGCAAGCGGTTCATTGGCGGTGACGTCAGCTCTATTGTGAGGAGTGCAATAAAATGCTTCTTTACATTAGAGCTGTCAAAAGAAATTGCTTTGTTTGGGATATGAAGATTGTGGCTGCTAATTGTTACTGATCTTTTTGAACTGCAAACGGTCCATCCATTGTGTTTGTCATAATGCCACCTTCTGTACTCTTCCTGCCTGCTGTAATTTGTCAGTCATGATATTGCCATAGGGTGACAGTCCCAAGGTAAATAAACAAAAGTAACCAGTTTATTTCACAATGGTTGCGGGCTAACACATTGCGACCAAATGGGTCATAGAACTTGTTGTTGCTTCAACATAAAGATGGCACTACTTGGTATATTTCAGCTAAACTGAGGACTGAAGAATAAATGCTAAGGGAAATTGCTGAACTACTGTCCGTGCACGTCAGTCTTTCATTTATTGCGCATGTGCGAAGCAGATGCCGTACACGGGCAAGCATGCGTAATGAGAACATGGAAGAATAAACTGATAATTTAAATATCAGACCTTATTGGTCAGAATATAATTCAACCACCCAACAAACAGAAATAATGTAGAATATGAAGGTCCTTCACAGTGGCGGACCTAATGAACAGAGAGCCCTGGTGCAAGATTTCTTTTTGGGCCCCTCCCCTCAAAAAAAAAGTAAGTTGAAATAATAGTAATAGAACAAACCAATATATAGCTAAACAGGATAATATATATATATATAGTCTAAAAAAAATAGAGCATTGTGTCATTCTAAACGATTTTAACATTACAAATAAATATAACTATATTCTATATTATAAATACAATATAAATTAAAAAATTAAAAAAGGGCCACTCCTCTTTTCCCACTCACATTTCTTTATCCCAATTTTAGCAGCTGTTGCCCTGGGAGAAAGCTGGGAATACAGTGGAGCAATAAGACACAAACATGTTTATCCTCTCTCTCTGTATCATGAGGAACAATTTGCTTTGGGATGTTTCTGAAAGACGAGAGAAGCAGGTCACCCACTCACTGTGGGAGAGGAAGGAAACATTGCACTATTGCTGCCTGGTATTAATAACACCCCTGCCTAAGGTGTGCGAATGTGCCAGAACATTGCTACAACTCCCAAACTCAGACTTGGACTAATTTGTTTCACAGTCACACTTAAAATCACTTTTCTAGATATGCACACTTGCATTGCATTACCACTACCAGAAACAGTCTCAACACATAGAGAGACACAGTCAAATATACACACACTTCCTTTGCCATAATAAAACAGCTTGATCTTCACTTATGTTAACTCTACAGTACTAAACCTGTGTTTCTTATTTCTAGATAAAGCTCAATGCACATTTGCACACTTAGGCCTAGATTTGGAGTTCGGCGGTAGCCGTCAAAACCAGCGTTAGAGGCTCCTAACGCTGGTTTTGGCCGCCCGCTGGTATTTGGAGTCAGTGATTAAAGGGTCTAACGCTCACTTTTCAGCCGTGACTTTTCCATACCACAGATCCCCCTACGCCATTTGCGTAGCCTATCTTTTCAATGGGATCTTTCTAACGCCGGTATTTAGAGTCGTTTCCGAAGTGAGCGTTAGAGCTCTAACGACAAGATTCCAGCCGCCTGAAAATAGCAGGAGTTAAGAGCTTTCTGGCTAACGCCGGTTCATAAAGCTCTTAACTACTGTACCCTAAAGTACACTAACACCCATAAACTACCTATGTACCCCTAAACCGAGGTCCCCCCACACCGCCGCCACTCGATTAAAATTTTTAACCCCTAATCTGCCGACCGCCACCTACGTTATATTTATGTACCCCTAATCTGCTGCCCCTAACCCCGCCGACCCCTGTATTACATTTATTAACCCCTAACTTGCCCCCCACAACGTCGCCGCCAGCTACTTAAAATAATTAACCCCTAATCTTCCGACCGCAAATCGCCGCCACCTACGTTATCCCTATGTACCCCTAATCTGCTGCCCCTAACATCACCGACCCCTATATTATATTTATTAACCCCTAATCTGCCCCCCTCAACGTCGCCGACACCTGCCTACACTTATTAACCCCTAATCTGCCGAGCGGACCTGAGCGCTACTATAATAAATGTATTAACCCCTAATCCGCCTCACTAACCCTATCATAAATAGTATTAACCCCTAATCTGCCCTCCCTAACATCGCCGACACCTAACTTCAATTATTAACCCCTAATCTGCCGACCGGAGCTCACCGCTATTCTAATAAATGTATTAACCCCTAAAGCTAAGTCTAACCCTAACACTAACACCCCCCTAAGTTAAATATAATTTAAATCTAACGAAATAAATTAACTCTTATTAAATAAATTATTCCTATTTAAAGCTAAATACTTACCTGTAAAATAAATCCTAATATAGCTACAATATAAATTATAATTATATTATAGCTATTTTAGGATTAATATTTATTTTACAGGCAACTTTGTAATTATTTTAACCAGGTACAATAGCTATTAAATAGTTAAGAACTATTTAATAGTTACCTAGTTAAAATAATAACAAATTTACCTGTAAAATAAATCCTAACCTAAGTTATAATTAAACCTAACACTACCCTATCAATAAAATAATTAAATAAACTACCTACAATTACCTACAATTAACCTAACACTACACTATCAATAAATTAATTAAACACAATTCCTACAAATAAATACAATTAAATAAACTATCTAAAGTACAAAAAATAAAAAAGAACTAAGTTACAGAAAATAAAAAAATATTTACAAACATAAGAAAAATATTACAACAATTTTAAACTAATTACACCTACTCTAAGCCCCCTAATAAAATAACAAAGCCCCCCAAAATAAAAAATTCCCTACCCTATTCTAAATTAAAAAAGTTACAAGCTCTTTTACCTTACCAGCCCTGAACAGGGCCCTTTGCGGGGCATGCCCCAAGAAGTTCAGCTCTTTTGCCTGTAAAAAAAAACATACAATACCCCCCCCAACATTACAACCCACCACCCACATACCCCTAATCTAACCCAAACCCCCCTTAAATAAACCTAACACTAAGCCCCTGAAGATCTTCCTACCTTGTCTTCACCATACCAGGTTCACCGATCCGTCCTGGCTCCAACATCTTCATCCAACCCAAGCGGGGGTTGGCGATCCATAATCCGGTCCAGAAGAGGCTCCAAAGTCTTCCTCCTATCCGGCAAGAAGAGGACATCCGGACCGGCAAACATCTTCTCCAAGCGGCATCTTCGATCTTCTTCCATCCGGAGCGAAGCGGCAGGATCCTGAAGACATCCAGCGCGGAACATCCATCCGGACCGACGACTGAACGACGAATGACTGTTCCTTTAAGGGACGTCATCCAAGATGGCGTCCCTCGAATTCCGATTGGCTGATAGGATTCTATCAGCCAATCGGAATTAAGGTAGGAATTTTCTGATTGGCTGATGGAATCAGCCAATCAGAATCTAGTTCAATCCGATTGGCTGATCCAATCAGCCAATCAGATTGAGCTCGCATTCTATTGGCTGTTCCGATCAGCCAATAGAATGCGAGCTCAATCTGATTGGCTGATTGGATCGGCCAATCGGATTGAACTAGATTCTGATTGGCTGATTCCATCAGCCAATCAGAAAATTCCTACCTTAATTCCGATTGGCTGATAAAATCCTATCAGCCAATCGGAATTCGAGGGACGCCATCTTGGATGACGTCCCTTAAAGGAACAGTCATTCGTCGTTCAGTCGTCGGTCCGGATGGATGTTCCGCGCTGGATGTCTTCAGGATCCTGCCGCTTCGCTCCGGATGGAAGAAGATCGAAGATGCCGCTTGGAGAAGATGTTTGCCGGTCCGGATGTCCTCTTCTTGCCGGATAGGAGGAAGACTTTGGAGCCTCTTCTGGACCGGATTATGGATCGCCAACCACCGCTTGGGTTGGATGAAGATGTTGGAGCCAGGACGGATCGGTGAACCTGGTATGGTGAAGACAAGGTAGGAAGATCTTCAGGGGCTTAGTGTTAGGTTTATTTAAGGGGGCTTTGGGTTAGATTAGGGGTATGTGGGTGGTGGGTTGTAATGTTGGTGGGGGGGTATTGTATGTTTTTTTTTACAGGCAAAAGAGCTGAACTTCTTGGGGCATGCCCCGCAAAGGGCCCTGTTCAGGGCTGGTAAGGTAAAAGAGCTTGTAACTTTTTTAATTTAGAATAGGGTAGGGAATTTTTTATTTTGGGGGGCTTTGTTATTTTATTAGGGGGCTTAGAGTAGGTGTAATTAGTTTAAAATTGTTGTAATATTTTTCTTATGTTTGTAAATATTTTTTTATTTTCTGTAACTTAGTTCTTTTTTATTTTTTGTACTTTAGCTAGTTTATTTAATTGTATTTATTTGTAGGAATTGTGTTTAATTAATTTATTGATAGTGTAGTGTTAGGTTAATTGTAGGTAATTGTAGGTAGTTTATTTAATTATTTTATTGATAGGGTAGTGTTAGGTTTAATTATAACTTAGGTTAGGATTTATTTTACAGGTAAATTTGTTATTATTTTAACTAGGTAACTATTAAATAGTTCTTAACTATTTAATAGCTATTGTACCTGGTTAAAATAATTACAAAGTTGCCTGTAAAATAAATATTAATCCTAAAATAGCTACAATATAATTATAATTTATATTGTAGCTATATTAGGGTTTATTTTACAGGTAAGTATTTAGCTTTAAATAGAAATAATTTATTTAATAAGAGTTAATTTATTTCGTTAGATAAATATTATATTTAACTTAGGGGGGTGTTAGTGTTAGGGTTAGACTTAGCTTTAGGGGTTAATCCATTTATTAGAATAGCGGTGAGCTCCGATCGGAAGATTAGGGGTTAATAATTGAAGTTAGGTGTCGGCGATGTTAGGGAGGGCAGATTAGGGGTTAATACTATTTATGATAGGGTTAGTGAGGCGGATTAGGGGTTAATAACTTTATTATAGTAGCGCTCAGGTCCGCTCGGCAGATTAGGGGTTAATAAGTGTAGGCAGGTGTCGGCGACGTTGTGGGGGGCAGGTTAGGGGTTAATAAATATAATATAGGGGTCGGCGGTGTTAGGGGTAGCAGATTAGGGGTACATAGGGATAACGTAGGTGGCGGCGGTTTACGGAGCGGCAGATTAGGGGTTTAAAAAAATATGCAGGGGTCAGCGATAGCGGGGGCGGCAGATTAGGGGTTAATAAGTGTAAGGTTAGGGGTGTTTAGACTCGGGGTACATGTTAGAGTGTTAGGTGCAGATGTAGGAAGTGTTTCCCCATAGGAAACAATGGGGCTGCGTTAGGAGCTGAACGCTGCTTTTTTGCAGGTGTTAGGTTTTTTTTCAGCTCAAACAGCCCCATTGTTTCCTATGGGGGAATCGTGCACGAGCACGTTTTTGAGGCCGGCCGCGTCCGTAAGCAACTCTGGTATCGAGAGTTGCATTTGCGGTAAAAATGCTCTACGCTCCTTTTTTGGAGCCTAACGCAGCATTTGTTTGAACTCTCGATACCAGAGTTAATTTTATGGTGCGGCCAGAAAAAAGCCCGCGGAGCGTTAACAGCCCTTTTACCGCCGAACTCCAAATCTAGGCCTTTCTTTGCCAGACACACTACATTCTACACTCACATTGCCAAACACAGCTAAATGCACACACCAGGGGGTCAATTTATTAATGTGCGAGCGGACATTATACGTTGTAGCGTATCATGTCTGCTGCACATCGATAAATGCCGACAGCATACGCTGTCAGCATTTATCATTGCACCAGCAGTTCTTGTGAACTGCTGGTGCAATGCCGCCCCCTGCAGATTTGCGGACAATCGGCCGCTAGCAGGGGGTGTCATTCAACCCGATCGTATTCGATCAGGTTGATTTCTGTCCGCCACCTCAGAGCAGGCGGACAGGTTATGGAGCAACGGTCTTTAGACCGCTGCTTCATAACTTCTGTTTCCTGTGAGTCTGAAGGCTTGCCAGAAACACAGGGCGTCAACCTCCGTACGGAGTTTGATAAATTGACCCCATAGTGTCAGAATAAAGACACAGCTAGACCTGCATTCACATTCCAAGACATTGCCAGAGGCAAACTCCCATAGGCAAATATAGACAGTTGGTGTACATTGAGTCAATGTATACCATCTGTCTGTATGTAGCCATGTGAGTTTACATCTGGCTATTGACATTCATATTGCCTAGATTAGAATAAAGCAAAATGATATGTGTCCTGTAATCATATTGCTAGGCAGCCTAGAAATAAGATTACAGGTATAGATACTATAGTATAGGCTACATAACCCCCTTTTCCCACTTGACCTACCTAGTCAAGTGAAGTTGCTGTTTCAGCGCTCACCTCACCAGGGTATACAGTGACAGCCATCCAAGACTCACTGACACTCTTATTCTCCTCTCTGTTTCTTGGCTCCAGACTAGAGAGCACAATGTACAGTATGCACTACAAATGTGGGACACGTGCCAGTCATGCTCAGCTTCCCACTGTATGCGCCAAAGCCAGGGAGTGTCACCCCAGTCCTGAATGGTCCAACCACCAGTCGTTAACCCCAGAACCTTTTGCATGCAGTGGGATTGGCTGACACAGGGTACGGCTTATTATTAATCAAGCAGCAGTAGAACGCTGCTGAATACTTTCAACACATGACTGGCATGGCTTTACACTATTTCAGGTTATGTTAGCATGGTCCGACTCTGGCACGGCAGCAAGGATAACTTACTAAGGGCTAGATTACAAGTGGAGCGCAAAAGATAAATATTCCACATTCCAATATTCTGCACATAGCAGAATATGTTTTAAGTATTTTTAAATATATATTCCTATATATATCTGTATATATCTATACCTATATATAATTATGTATTTATATATTTGTTTAAAAAACATCCGATTTATGAATAATTAGTGCATATTCCGTTGCGTAAAGAACATTGGAATATTAAATATTCAAAATTTCATGTTGGGTTAGAGCTATTGCAAATATGTTATGGTGTTAGCGTGAGAGAGTGGGAGTTTTTTTTTTTAATAAAAATTCTCCATTGGCTTCTATAGGGGAATGCATAAACGTTATCACGATATTCAACTTTTTGCACAATTCAGGTCTACCTTCTTTGAACTTGTAATTCCAAGCACAACCCGAATAGCACAAAAATAGTTTTCACTATATCGAAAGCGCAAAAAAATGTGCCACTTGTAAACTTGCGCTAAGTTACTTAACATAGCACTAGTAGAACAACTTTATAGGGCATATGTATCAATGTGCGAGCGGACATGATACGAAGTAGCGCATCATGTCCGCTGCACATCGCTAAATGCTGACAGCATATGCTGTTGGCATTTATCACTGCACCAGCAGTTCTTGTGAACTGCTGGTGCAATGCTGCCCCCTGCAGATTTTTGGCCAATCAGCCACTAGCAGGGGGTGTCAATCGATCTGATCGTATTCGATGAGGTTGATTTCCGTCCACCGCCTCAGACGGATATGCCCCTATGTCTGTGAGTTAGGTGTGGGCCCCACTTTTATGAATATGGGATGTCACATGATGTCGGCATGGTCACGACTATTATGACCAAATAAAAGAACACTTTTTTAAACCCACCTATATGTCCACTCCTGGCTTTCACCTGCGTCTAAACAAATGTGGTGTACATCATAATGTGCACAAAATACAGTAAAGGAGGATATTATGGGCAGGATTACAAGTGGTGTGCAAACGATTGCTCTAAGGTTTTCACAGTTGTTTGTGCCCAGGTTAAATTGCGCTCATATTACAAGTTGAGCGCAATCACGATCATGTGAGTGCAATTGCGATTTATGTCATAATTATTATCGCGATCTCAGCAAGATTAAAATGTTGCACAAAACACATAAAAAATACACTACAAAGTACTTATTTATAATAACACTGTCTAATAAAAAAAAATCAAAAATAATATTGAACAAAAAATTTAAAAGGACTCAAAGATTTGCAATCTTAGGTGTTAGAAAAAAAGACACGCAAAGGGCTTTAACATTGAGATACACACCTATAAATCTCTAAATATGTATATGTATTCATAAATAAATGAAAACGTAATACCATATTTATGCAATATAAATTTTTAATAAAGTGTTATACTTTGTGTAATTTCAATGTTCTGCACATGTCAGAATATGTTCTAAGTATTTATAATGAATATTCCTATTTATATCTGTTTATATCTATATCTATATATCTATATATATCGAGAGAGAGAGAGAGAGAGAGAGAGAGAGAGAAAATAACTCATTGTATAAACCATTTACAAATCTAAACAAGTCAGAAGACTTGCTATAAACCCAGAAACTCTCTGACTACACTGTTCCCAATGCAGCAAAGGAATCTGGGTAAGATATGCAAATAAGGTTCACAATGACTCACCTTTTTACTTTTAGCCTGCTTTTTAAAGACAGACTTCCCTTTATGCCATAGCACTGCTGTATTACACAGCTTTTATGCTTAGCTAGGGTTAGTACAGTGATTCTAACCAATCCCAGGACAGCTGTTTCGTGGTTTTTGCCACTCATCAGCTGGGGGTAGGTTGAATCACTGCTTGGTAAAGTTCATTTCTGGGGGAGATTCAACAACAATTAAAATTATGGGGAGGCGAAAAGTGAGTTTAAAATCCTCCACTAAATACAAAATATAGAGAAAATAACTCGTATAAACCATTTACAAATCTAAACAAGTCAGAAGACTTGCTATAAACCCAGAAACTCTCTGACTACACTGTTCCCAATGCAGCAAAGGAATCTGGGTAAGATATGCAAATGAGGTTCACAATGACTCACCTTTTTACTTTTAAACTCACTTTTCGCCTCCCCATAATTTTAATTGTTGTTGAATTTCCCCCAGAAATGAACTTTACCAAGCAGTGATTCAACCTACTCCCAGCTGATGAGTGGCAAAAACCACGAAACAGCTGTCCTGGGATTGGTTAGAATCACTGTACTAACCCTAGCTAAGCATACAAGCTGTGTAATGCAGCAGTGCTATGGCATAAAGGGAAGTCTGTCTTTAAAAAGCAGGCTAAAAGTAAAAAGGTGAGTCATTGTGAACCTCATTTGCATATCTTACCCAGATTCCTTTGCTGCATTGGGAACAGTGTAGTCAGAGAGTTTCTGGGTTTATAGCAAGTCTTCTGACTTGTTTAGATTTGTAAATGGTTTATACAATGAGTTATTTTCTCTATATTTTTTATTTAGTGGAGTATTTTAAACTCACTTTTCGCCTCCCCATAATTTTTATTGTTGTTATATATATATATATATATATATATATATATATATATATATATATATATATATATATATATATATATATAGATATATAGAAAGAAAAAAAAGAAAAAACAAACTTGCACTCGCTGGTCTTTTTAGTGATATAATTTACTGCAAAATTGTGACGTTTCGAGGACAAAATCCCCTTCCTCAGACAATGTGTTTAACAAACAGAAGTGACTTTATACACTGTGTAACTCAAACCCCTCCCCTCAATTAGACAAACAACCGCCAAATTGGTAACCATGGTGACCACTGAGTCACATTGTACACAACAAGTATTTACCATATAGAATATGTGCTATCGTATAAACATATATATAGACAGATGAGCCATCCTGGCTCAACCAAAACAGTGACAGCCCAAGTGCACGTTATGAAAACTGTGATGCAATGAAAATGAGCATGGAAAACAAACCGATCCCTTAGTGAGTGTGCTGAGAGATATCATTCGTTCATTCATACTATCCTTTGATACTAAATGGAGCATTGAAGATGTTAAAAAATAACAAGTCGCCGGTTTTTACTCACCAGAGAAGGGACATAACCCACAGACTCGGGAGCCGTTCACTGCCGCATCGGTACACAACGCCGGGTAGAGAACCCGGAACACAGAGCTACGTAGGCTTCTCACGTGGGGGGCAATCGGCCAATCACCGTGATTGTTTACCGTTGCCACAGTGATCAGAAGCCGCAAGTCGCACATATACCCTACAGCCCTAGAATATAAACAAAGGTGGAAATTGACATGATAGAGGTACGGTTACATTATCCTTACGCTATAGCAAAGTACAGCACAACAGGGGATCAAAGATGTACAATCAACTATAAATATGTGTATCAATGATCAGAAACTCGTTATTACCACAATCGTCTTTTGTTCACTAATTCTATCAGCCAAACACATCATCCACCTAAGAGTGGAAAGAAAAAGGTAAAGAGTAAAAAGTAGAGAGTAAAAAATATTAAAATGAAGCTGTGATTACACCATTGACCTTATTCGCCATAATGTGCCATAAACCCCATGCATATTACTATTATAGCCCTAGGTGTCACAAAGATGAGGACAAGACAGGATTGCAGCTAACGAAGTTAAAACTATCAAAAATCTATAGAATCGCCCCCAAACAGAAGAGATGAAAATAGAAATAAAAATAAAAATAAAAATACATATAAAAATAGAAATAAAAATAGAAGAAAGGAAAATCAAAGAAACGGATGGTTACATACAACAGTACACCACATGTCACAATGTCAACCCCATTCAGAGTACGAAAAAGAGAAGGGAAATAAACCTAGATCAAAGCCCACATCACCACTACAGGTGTAAATAAAGTAAAATACAATAAAGTGAGGGACTTAGGTGAGTGTAGCTAAATGGTACGTGGACTCTCCCAAAAAATATTTTTTTGTTTTTGTTGTTAGTAGCACAGTCTCTGGAAAAACACTTCAGACTGTAGAAAAAATTATAAAAAACAGTGCCAATCAAACATAATGTTCAATCCCTGTGGATGAAGGGTATTTAGTCGAAAGATCCACTTGGCCTCAATTTGTAGGAGGAGAGTATCCCTGTCACCCCCTCGCCTCAGTGGGGGGACATGGTCTATTAGTGTAAATCTGAGATCCTGGAGTCCATGGCCTTTTTCCACAAAGTGTCTAGCCACTGGCTGGTCACTCGAACCCTTTTTCAGAGCTGTCCTGATTGAAGACCTATGGTTGGCAAACCGAGTTCTGGCATCATCTGTGGTTTTACCCACATAGAAACGCCCGCAGCTGCAGTTCAATAGATAAACCACATGGGTAGTGGTACACGTTAGTACATGTCTGATCTTGTATCTCTGGTTACGGTGTGGGTGGCCAAAGGTGGCCCCTGGGATCATAGAGTGGCAGGTCGTGCATCCCAAGCACCTATAACACCCTGGTTTCTTTTTCTGTGACAACCATGTCTCATGGGTATAGCAGTGAATCGGATCCGTTAGCATCAGAAGATCTTTAAGGTTCTTATTACGTTTGTACCCCACTCTAGGATGTTGCCAATTGTTGAATGGGAGTGATGGATCACCCTGCACAATGTGCCAATGTTCTCTTAGTGACTTTCCCAAAGATCTCGTCAAGGGACTATATACAGTTGTGAATGTCATTCTCTTCTCATCCTTGTTCCTAGATGTAGTCAGGGTTTTGTCATCATTCTCAGCTTGCACTCTACTCTGATAGACCAGACGGGGATTGTATCCTCTTTGTGTGAAACGTTGTTGCATTTCTTCAAGTTGCTGATCTCTTCTAGTCTTGTCGCTATTGTTCCTAATCGTCCGAAAGAGTTGGGCTTTCGGGATTGCTTTAAGGAGTGCTGCTGGGTGGTTACTAGTGGCATGCAGAATTGAGTTTCTGTCGGTCGGTTTCCTGAACAGTGAAGTCCCCAGTTGACCATTGTCTGTTTTGAAGATATTGAGGTCTAGGAACTCAATATTTGACATATCATGCTTCAGCTTGAATTTTACTGGATTACAAAGAGAGTTCAACTGTGAAAACCATGTTTCAAGCTCAGAGACTGTGCCACTCCAGACAATAAGCAGGTCGTCAATGTACCTTTTGTAGAATAGTACTTCAGGCTTATGGTAGATTCCCATCACTGCTGTTTCGTAATGCTCCATAAAGATGTTCGCTAGTGAGGGGGCCACATTTGATCCCATGGCCGTACCAGAAATTTGTTGGTGGTACTTTCCTTCAAACTTAAAATAGTTGAGCCGCAGACTTAGATCTAGCAGTTTGATTAGGAAGTCCCTTGGAGGACCCACATATGGATATCTATCCAAAGCATCAGACACTAGTTGCTTCCCTGCCTCATGCGGGATGATAGTGTAAAGACTATTAACATCAGCCGTTACCAGGATACATGGCTCTTGGAACGTGATGGTTCTTATCTCTTCAATGAGTTGTGTGGAATCCCTAAGATAGGACCTCATATTCTTCACCAGTGGTTGTAGAAAAACGTCCACGAAAATGGCTAGCCTTGAAGTGATGGAATCACGGGCAGAGACGATAGGCCTACCAGGAGGCCTTTCCAAGTCTTTATGGATCTTGGGGAGTGTGTATAAAATTGGGCACACTGGATGCTTGATCTTCAAGAACCCCACTGTGTCCTCATCAATCCATCCTTCGTGAAATCCCTCTTGCACAACCTGGTCTATGAGTGTTTGAAATTGCTTAGTAGGATCCATACTTAATGCTTTGTAGGTGTCAGTGTCACTAAGTTGGTGCTTAATCTCCTCACTGTAGTACTTGTAATTTAGTACCACCACTGCTCCACCCTTGTCCGCAGTACGGATAACAATCTCCGGATCTTTAGAAAGTGTAAAAATTGCTTCTTTTTCTTGTGCGGATAAGTTGTTATGAAATCTGTTGGATCCATACTTTTCCAAATCCTGCGAAACCAATCTCATATAGGTTTTAATGCTAGCATTATTACTTGAAGGGTCAAAGGAACTCCTAGTTTTAAACATTTGTCGGTCTACATCAGTAGAGTAATCCTTAAAAAATTCCTTCAGTCTAAGTGACCTTTGGAATTTTTGGCAATCAATATAGGTAGTGAAGTCATCGCCTTTAACTGATGGCACAAAGCTTAAGCCTCTATTCAAGATACTTCTCTCTGCCATAGAGAGGACTCTATCACTGATATTCACTACTAAGTCCTCCCCGGGACTAGCAGTGGTTATTGCCTGGGTGGCAGTGGTGGCTTTTTCCCTCCAGCCGCCCCTCCGAATGTGCGGCCTCTTCCTCGTCTTTGTTGGCCGGCTCGGGTAGTGACCCCTTGAAAAACCTGGTGGCTAGAAGATTGACCATCAGTTCCTTCTCTCTGGCCTTGTGTAGCTTCTGAATCAGATCCAGAGCTACTGTCGACTGTTTGCAACGACTGTTTTGTGTAGAATCTCTGTCTCCTACGGCGCTGTGGGAAGGGTCTTCTATTGTCACTGCCATTCAACCACCTATAAACCATTTTTTCTTTATGATCTTCAGTGACCGTTTGCAATTTTCTATTTTTGAATTGCACCAGGGTATCCTTGTACTCTTTAATTTGAGAGGCTAACTTGTCTAGCCACTGTTCCGTGGGATCCTCGGTCATAATTGGTACTTTATCTCTCTCGCATTCCAGAATCTCCACTTTGATCCTATCAAGTTGGTTCCTGACTTCCTCTGTAACCAGAAGAATAAGGTCTAAGGAGCATTTATTGAGTATAGCGCACCAGCGCTTACAAAACTCTGGGTTATTGCGTCCGATTGTAGGTTGGTTACGAATTCGAAAGCCCCTTGGGATCATGCGTCTTCTATAGTATTCGGACAAGTAAACCCCATGTAGTCGTAGATCAGCTTCTTTCTTTTTTAATTTCAATATTGTCAGATAAATGGCCTGTGCTGTATTGCCACTAGTGGTCTCATCTTCAGGGTTAAACAAAATTCTGGCTGCATCATCCTCAGTAAAGGTGAGAGTCTGTATGTTTTCCACATCAGTATCCATTGTAAAGTCTCACAGTCTTTAAGGTGGTGCAAGTGGTCAATGTGAGTGAATTAAAACAGAGTCTAATTTAGGAGCGGTCTATTCCTTGTGGGTGCAACAACAAAATTGTATAACAGTAGCAGAGATGTGCACTCTCACTTAGTGACAACTGCCAGGGTGCTAGTAAAAATCCATATAGAAAGAAAAAACAAACTTGCACTCGCTGGTCTTTTTAGTGATATAATTTACTGCAAAATTGTGACGTTTCGAGGACAAAATCCCCTTCCTCAGACAATGTGTTTAACAAACAGAAGTGACTTTATACACTGTGTAACTCAAACCCCTCCCCTCAATTAGACAAACAACCGCCAAATTGGTAACCATGGTGACTTCTGTTTGTTAAACACATTGTCTGAGGAAGGGGATTTTGTCCTCGAAACGTCACAATTTTGCAGTAAATTATATCACTAAAAAGACCAGCGAGTGCAAGTTTGTTTTTTCTTTCTATATGGATTTTTACTAGCACCCTGGCAGTTGTCACTAAGTGAGAGTGCACATCTCTGCTACTGTTATACAATTTTGTTGTTGCACCCACAAGGAATAGACCGCTCCTAAATTAGACTCTGTTTTAATTCACTCACATTGACCACTTGCACCACCTTAAAGACTGTGAGACTTTACAATGGATACTGATGTGGAAAACATACAGACTCTCACCTTTACTGAGGATGATGCAGCCAGAATTTTGTTTAACCCTGAAGATGAGACCACTAGTGGCAATACAGCACAGGCCATTTATCTGACAATATTGAAATTAAAAAAGAAAGAAGCTGATCTACGACTACATGGGGTTTACTTGTCCGAATACTATAGAAGACGCATGATCCCAAGGGGCTTTCGAATTCGTAACCAACCTACAATCGGATGCAATAACCCAGAGTTTTGTAAGCGCTGGTGCGCTATACTCAATAAATGCTCCTTAGACCTTATTCTTCTGGTTACAGAGGAAGTCAGGAACCAACTTGATAGGATCAAAGTGGAGATTCTGGAATGCGAGAGAGATAAAGTACCAATTATGACCGAGGATCCCACAGAACAGTGGCTAGACAAGTTAGCCTCTCAAATTAAAGAGTACAAGGTTACCCTGGTGCAATTCAAAAATAGAACACTGCAAACGGTCAATGAAGATCATAAAGAAAAAATGGTTTATAGGTGGTTGAATGGCAGTGACAATAGAAGACCCATCCCACAGCGCCGTAGGAGACAGAGATTCTACACAAAACAGTCGTTGCAAACAGTCGACAGTAGCTCTGGATCTGATTCAGAAGCTACACAAGGCCAGAGAGAAGGAACTGATGGTCAATCTTCTAGCCACCAGGTTTTTCAAGGGGTCACTACCCGAGCCGGCCAACAAAGACGAGGAAGAGGCCGCACATTCGGAGGGGCGGCTGGAGGGAAAAAGCCACCACTGCCACCCAGGCAATAACCACTGCTAGTCCCGGGGAGGACTTAGTAGTGAATATCAGTGATAGAGTCCTCTCTATGGCAGAGAGAAGTATCTTGAATAGAGGCTTAAGCTTTGTGCCATCAGTTAAAGGCGATGACTTCACTACCTATATTGATTGCCAAAAATTCCAAAGGTCACTTAGACTGAAGGAATTTTTTAAGGATTACTCTACTGATGTAGACCGACAAATGTTTAAAACTAGGAGTTCCTTTGACCCTTCAAGTAATAATGCTAGCATTAAAACCTATATGAGATTGGTTTCGCAGGATTTGGAAAAGTATAGATCCAACAGATTTCATAACAACTTATCCGCACAAGAAAAAGAAGCAATTTTTACACTTTCTAAAGATCCGGAGATTGTTATCCGTACTGCGGACAAGGGTGGAGCAGTGGTGGTACTAAATTACAAGTACTACAGTGAGGAGATTAAGCACCAACTTAGTGACACTGACACCTACAAAGCATTAAGTATGGATCCTACTAAGCAATTTCAAACACTCATAGACCAGGTTGTGCAAGAGGGATTTCACGAAGGATGGATTGATGAGGACACAGTGGGGTTCTTGAAGATCAAGCATCCAGTGTGCCCAATTTTATACACACTCCCCAAGATCCATAAAGACTTGGAAAGGCCTCCTGGTAGGCCTATCGTCTCTGCCCGTGATTCCATCACTTCAAGGCTAGCCATTTTCGTGGACGTTTTTCTACAACCACTGGTGAAGAATATGAGGTCCTATCTTAGGGATTCCACACAACTCATTGAAGAGATAAGAACCATCACGTTCCAAGAGCCGTGTATCCTGGTAACGGCTGATGTTAATAGTCTTTACACTATCATCCCGCATGAGGCAGGGAAGCAACTAGTGTCTGATGCTTTGGATAGATATCCATATGTGGGTCCTCCAAGGGACTTCCTAATCAAACTGCTAGATCTAAGTCTGCGGCTCAACTATTTTAAGTTTGAAGGAAAGTACCACCAACAAATTTCTGGTACGGCCATGGGATCAAATGTGGCCCCCTCACTAGCGAACATCTTTATGGAGCATTACGAAACAGCAGTGATGGGAATCTACCATAAGCCTGAAGTACTATTCTACAAAAGGTACATTGACGACCTGCTTATTGTCTGGAGTGGCACAGTCTCTGAGCTTGAAACATGGTTTTCACAGTTGAACTCTCTTTGTAATCCAGTAAAATTCAAGCTGAAGCATGATATGTCAAATATTGAGTTCCTAGACCTCAATATCTTCAAAACAGACAATGGTCAACTGGGGACTTCACTGTTCAGGAAACCGACCGACAGAAACTCAATTCTGCATGCTACTAGTAACCACCCAGCAGCACTCCTTAAAGCAATCCCGAAAGCCCAACTCTTTCGGACGATTAGGAACAATAGCGACAAGACTAGAAGAGATCAGCAACTTGAAGAAATGCAACAACGTTTCACACAAAGAGGATACAATCCCCGTCTGGTCTATCAGAGTAGAGTGCAAGCTGAGAATGATGACAAAACCCTGACTACATCTAGGAACAAGGATGAGAAGAGAATGACATTCACAACTGTATATAGTCCCTTGACGAGATCTTTGGGAAAGTCACTAAGAGAACATTGGCACATTGTGCAGGGTGATCCATCACTCCCATTCAACAATTGGCAACATCCTAGAGTGGGGTACAAACGTAATAAGAACCTTAAAGATCTTCTGATGCTAACGGATCCGATTCACTGCTATACCCATGAGACATGGTTGTCACAGAAAAAGAAACCAGGGTGTTATAGGTGCTTGGGATGCACGACCTGCCACTCTATGATCCCAGGGGCCACCTTTGGCCACCCACACCGTAACCAGAGATACAAGATCAGACATGTACTAACGTGTACCACTACCCATGTGGTTTATCTATTGAACTGCAGCTGCGGGCGTTTCTATGTGGGTAAAACCACAGATGATGCCAGAACTCGGTTTGCCAACCATAGGTCTTCAATCAGGACAGCTCTGAAAAAGGGTTCGAGTGACCAGCCAGTGGCTAGACACTTTGTGGAAAAAGGCCATGGACTCCAGGATCTCAGATTTACACTAATAGACCATGTCCCCCCACTGAGGCGAGGGGGTGACAGGGATACTCTCCTCCTACAAATTGAGGCCAAGTGGATCTTTCGACTAAATACCCTTCATCCACAGGGATTGAACATTATGTTTGATTGGCACTGTTTTTTATAATTTTTTCTACAGTCTGAAGTGTTTTTCCAGAGACTGTGCTACTAACAACAAAAACAAAAAAATATTTTTTGGGAGAGTCCACGTACCATTTAGCTACACTCACCTAAGTCCCTCACTTTATTGTATTTTACTTTATTTACACCTGTAGTGGTGATGTGGGCTTTGATCTAGGTTTATTTCCCTTCTCTTTTTCGTACTCTGAATGGGGTTGACATTGTGACATGTGGTGTACTGTTGTATGTAACCATCCGTTTCTTTGATTTTCCTTTCTTCTATTTTTATTTCTATTTTTATATGTATTTTTATTTTTATTTTTATTTTTATTTCTATTTTCATCTCTTCTGTTTGGGGGCGATTCTATAGATTTTTGATAGTTTTAACTTCGTTAGCTGCAATCCTGTCTTGTCCTCATCTTTGTGACACCTAGGGCTATAATAGTAATATGCATGGGGTTTATGGCACATTATGGCGAATAAGGTCAATGGTGTAATCACAGCTTCATTTTAATATTTTTTACTCTCTACTTTTTACTCTTTACCTTTTTCTTTCCACTCTTAGGTGGATGATGTGTTTGGCTGATAGAATTAGTGAACAAAAGACGATTGTGGTAATAACGAGTTTCTGATCATTGATACACATATTTATAGTTGATTGTACATCTTTGATCCCCTGTTGTGCTGTACTTTGCTATAGCGTAAGGATAATGTAACCGTACCTCTATCATGTCAATTTCCACCTTTGTTTATATTCTAGGGCTGTAGGGTATATGTGCGACTTGCGGCTTCTGATCACTGTGGCAACGGTAAACAATCACGGTGATTGGCCGATTGCCCCCCACGTGAGAAGCCTACGTAGCTCTGTGTTCCGGGTTCTCTACCCGGCGTTGTGTACCGATGCGGCAGTGAACGGCTCCCGAGTCTGTGGGTTATGTCCCTTCTCTGGTGAGTAAAAACCGGCGACTTGTTATTTTTTAACATCTTCAATGCTCCATTTAGTATCAAAGGATAGTATGAATGAACGAATGATATCTCTCAGCACACTCACTAAGGGATCGGTTTGTTTTCCATGCTCATTTTCATTGCATCACAGTTTTCATAACGTGCACTTGGGCTGTCACTGTTTTGGTTGAGCCAGGATGGCTCATCTGTCTATATATATGTTTATACGATAGCACATATTCTATATGGTAAATACTTGTTGTGTACAATGTGACTCAGTGGTCACCATGGTTACCAATTTGGCGGTTGTTTGTCTAATTGAGGGGAGGGGTTTGAGTTACACAGTGTATAAAGTCACTTCTGTTTGTTAAACACATTGTCTGAGGAAGGGGATTTTGTCCTCGAAACGTCACAATTTTGCAGTAAATTATATCACTAAAAAGACCAGCGAGTGCAAGTTTGTTTTTTCTTTCTATATGGATTTTTACTAGCACCCTGGCAGTTGTCACTAAGTGAGAGTGCACATCTCTGCTACTGTTATATATAGATATAGATATAGATAGATATATATATAGATATATATAGATAGAATAGATGAAACTTGCACTCACTGGATTTTTAGAAAAGGTTCTTTATTTAGCACAAAAAAGTGACGTTTCGGTGATCAATCACCTCTTCATCAGACCAAACAAAGAGTGAACAAACAAAAATATAAAGTGTCTTTTTAACTGAATAACCAATATTTTAGCTCATTTATACATGTGTACAAACAAAAATATATTGTATATTATAAGGGGCTGAACAAGTGCACATAACAATCAAGTGAAAGACTCATATTGATATCCAATACCATTTAAGAGGCAGAGCAGTAAAATAAATTGCAATACAAAAGCATTAAGAGACTGAAATGCAAAAGCATTAAAAGACTTAAAGCAATAGGAGGGACACTGCTGTAAATAAAAATGAACACTTACAAGATGTGAAGAAAACATTATATTTGCCATTGCAATCATCCAAAACACCAAACATAGATCCAGTGGGCGCGGTCAAAAAAGGCATCCAAGAAAAAACGTCACCTGACGCTGCCCAGTCATAGGAAGTGCTGGCAAGCTGGATCAATGTAAGGGAAAATCAGCTATGTGCCAAAATACTAGAGGATCATGAAATATAATCATAATGAAGATGTTACTTACAAAATATGCTCAAAAGCACAACAAAACAAATAATAAACAAAAATTAGTACAATATGTCATAGCAATTCTAAGTGCATGTTAGTTACAAAATCAAGCCAGCAATATGAAATGCAACCAGTATAGTCAGCACATTATGTGCTAGAGCTATATATACTAAAGTACAACGGACAAAGTTGTCAATATAAAAAGAAATATATCAAATGTATGTATAGTGAGTGTAAAACAACACAAATATAATGAAGCATATGGTACAATAGATAAAGGACACAGAAAATGTGTACAGTGTTGTATATCACTAACTATAACATAAGAGCACTTCCAGTTCAAGGTAATATAGTAATAAAGGACAATAAATACTAATAATAAACATGAAACACTAAAAAAAAAAGATAAATACATAGGTAAAACAAACAGAAGGAGCATATGAGCACAGTTAGAAAAAAAAAATATATATAAAAATATATATATATATATATAATAATAAAGGACGAAAAATACTAAATCATAATAAACATGAAACAATAAAAGAGTAAAAATTAAAATTAAAAGTTAAATACATAGGTAAGACAAACAGAAGGAGCATATGAGCACAGTTAGAGAAAAAATAGAAGAAAATGATGTAGATGTCAAAACAAGAGTCCAATGGGCTGGCACTTGAAGAAATTAAGTTTCTTTGGAGCATCAACAGATAATCACCACAGCACACGAAAATAATGGTTCATAAGTGGAGAGACCAGATAGTCATCATGCCTATCTGTAAGACAGGTTCTAAAAGAAATAATATTATAGAAATGAACGCACCATAATTGGTTTTATAACAAGAGAACACAATCAAGGATAATCATTCTGCATTACATGAATATAGGGCTATAATTGAGTAAAGTCATTATGTACAGAAAAACCCCAGGTTTACAGAGGGGTGACAAATGATATTTAGTCATCAGACTATAAATCGGTTATAAATTGGTTAGACCAGTGTGTTCACCACCTCACAGTTCCATGTAAAAGATTGTTATGAACAAAATGATGTTCACCCACAACTTTATTAGTGGTCATGATCATTTGGTGGGTCATCACAATACTCTAAGGGTATAGACATAAGTTATATGTAATAAGGAAGATAGGCCTAAAGGTATAGATATATTGAGCCCAATTGGTACTCATAAACATATCCTAGAACTGGAACAATACCATAACCATAACTATAAGAAACATTGCCAGTCCAATTGGCCGTTTAAGCCATGAGGGTGTAGAGTTCTTAATTTAAAAATCTAATTGGATTCCACCTGTAGTAAGCGGTTGTTTCTGTCACCTCCACGTTTGAGTGGTGGCACATGATCAATCAGAATAAATCTGAGATCGCTAACACCATGTTTCATCTGGATGAAATGTTTGGCCACTGGTTGGTCAGATTCTTGGCTTCTAATGACTTCACGAATTGCATGCCTATGATTTGCCATCCTCGTACGTATCGTATCACTCGTCTTTCCAACATAAAAATGGCCACAAGTGCAGTTCAGCAGATACACCACATGTGTAGTGGTACATGTTAAATAGAACTTGATGTTAAAACTTTGGTTAGTATGGGGATGTCGGAAGTGAGACCCCTGTATCATTGAGCTACAGGTGGTACACCCTGAACACCTATAACAACCTTTTCTTTTGCTCTTAATCCAATTCTTTCGGTAGCAGTGTTCAGGATCAGTTAGCATGAGTTGGTCTTTAAGGGATCTATTCTTCTTGAAGGCGATCATGGGTGGACCAAATTCTTTAAAGGGGAGGGTTGGATCGGTATTAAGAACCGCCCAGTGTTTTTTCAAGTTGACTGCAAAGTCCCTTTTGTCTGGGGAATATTCAGTAGTGAAAATAATTTTCTTAGTGTCATCCATCAGTTCTCTATTTACAAGTTTCAGTTTCTGTGCTTCTAAAACATCCTTTTGCGTTAAATATTCCATTTCTTGGCACAATTTCTTCATCCTTGGGTATGAATATCCCCTCTGAGCAAAGCGAAGGCCCATTGCTTCTAACTGAGCCGATTTGTTTAGAGGGTCAGTATTGTTCTGCACAGTTCTTATCATTTTGGCTCTTGGGATCGAATTCACCAGACTCCTGGGATGAGCACTTGAAGCACAAAGAATAGAATTCCGATCAGTCAGCTTAGTGTACAGCATTGTAGCTAGATGATCCATTTCTTTATAGATCAGTAGATCTAGGAATTCAATTGATGTAGTGTGATGTTTTAATTTGAATTTGACCGGATGCTCTAGATCATTCAATGCCTGAAACCAATTTTCCAAATCTTCAGCAGTGCCATTCCAAATAAAGAAAAGGTCATCTATGTACCGACGATACATGGATATTTGTGATACCTCATCAAATTGTTGACCTCATAATCTTCCATGAAGATATTGGCATAAGATGGGGCCATGTTCGACCCCATCACCATGCCAGATGTTTGTAGATAGTAGTTGGTTTCAAATTTGAAGAAATTCAACTCCAAACAATACCTTAACAACTCCAAAAGGATGTCAACAGGGGGACCCACATATGGAGTCTTCAAAAGTGCCCTCTGTACTGCCATGATGCCCATATCATGGGGAATAATCGTATATAGATTTTTCACATCTGCTGTAACAAGGAGACAGTCAGGATCCAGATAATATGATCCATTCAATATTTCCTCAATAAGTTGAGAGGAGTCCCTTAGAAAGGAAGCCATTCTGGTGACACCAGGTTGTAGATAAAAATCCACATATTTAGCTAGAGGTGATAACAGAGAATTTCTGGCCGACATGATTGGACGTCCTGGTGGTGTCTTAAGTGACGTGTGAATTTTTTGCAATGTGTACAGAATAGGGCATGCAGGGTTGTTAGTAGTCAAAAACTGATAAGCTTGTTCATCAATCGCACCCAGTTGTAATGCGTTCTTTAATAATACATCAATATTTTTTTGGAAGAGTGGAGTTGGGTTCTTGTCTAGTTTTCTGTAGACCAATGTATCAGCCAATTGTTCAAGAATTTCTTTCTTGTAGTCGTCATAGTTCATAATGACGACAGCTCCGCCCTTATCCGCAGGGCAGATGACAATCATGAGGTCATTGGCTAGAACAGAAATGGCTTTTCTTTCTTCATGGCTTAGGTTGTGTCGAAATCTGGGTTTTGCAGATGCAAGTAAATCAGTAGCCTAGGGTAGGTCTTCAGACTAGCATTATTGTTGACTGGATCACACTTACTTTTGGGTCTGAAAGGTGTAGTATTCAATTCATACAGGGATCTTTTGAAGTGGTCTTTAAGGCGTAGGAGGCGTAGATGTTTCTGAATATCTACATATGTTTTAAAGTCGTCGGAAGACTGTGAGGGAACAAAGGATAGTCCTCGATTCAACAGGGTCTTTTCAATAGTAGAGAGGGGTCTGTCACTTAGATTGACAATAATGTCAGTGTCGTCTATCATCTCGGTGGAGAGGTGGTCTGTGGGCTATGCCATCCGCCCCTCCTGGGGTGTGGTCTTCAGCGCCTCTGTGATGTCCAGCGCGAGTCTGGACCCCGTGAAAAACCTGCTGTTGAGTTGAGGGAACAGGGCCCTGTCCCTGTGGTGTCGTCTGGTCTGAGTCAGATCCAGAACTGGTATCAACGGTTTGGAGATTACGTCTAGCATGTTGGCGTTGGCGTCTAGGTCTATTGAAGAATGGTCTTCGCCTTTCTTCAGGTCCTGTGAGCCATCTGTAGGCACGCTTCTCTTTATAGTCATCATTAACAATATCAGGTTTTCTATTCTTGAACTTGATCAGTTCTTGTTTGTATTCATTCAACTGAGTGTTTAGTTTCTCAAACTATTTTTCAGTTGAATCAGCTTCCAATGTCACCTTTTTTGTGTCCTCAAAATGTGTAATTTCATCCTTAATCTTGGTTAACAGGGCTCTTACTTCTTCTGTGACCCTTTTAAGGGCTATTTGTAGTTTATTGTAGGTTAGGGTTTTTTTTATTTGGGGGGGGGGGTTTATTTTCATAGGGCCCTTAGATTAGGTGTAATTAGTTTAAATCTTTGATAATTTCTTTTTTATTTTTTGTAACTTAGTGTATATTTTTTTGTGCAACTTAGTGTTTGTTATTTTTGGTAACTTAGTTGTAAGTTTTTTGTAACTTAGTAATTTTTTAGTGTAGATTTAAATTATTTAAATAGGGTTAGGTGTTTAAATATAGAATATAGTTATTTTAATTTGTAGTTTAATGTAATTTTAGTTTAAAAGTTAGGGTAGATTAATTATTATTTTAATATAGTTTAAGGTCATTTTAGTATAATAGTTATGGTAGATTCATTTTTATTTTAAAATAGTTTAAAGTAATTTTATTATAATAGTTAGTGTAGATTAATTAGTAGGGGGCAGCAGATTAAGGGTTAATAAGTATAATGTAGGTGGCAGCGGTGTCAGGACGGCAGAATAGGGGTTAATAAGTATAATGAATTGGGGTTAATAAGTATAATGAATATGAATTAGAAACCTGATGTCATTTATCCACAAACTCGGCAGCTTTAATTTTTAGACCATATTATCTGCCAGCAGTACATAATGGCATTTATACTAACGTAAGCTAAGATATAATTGGATATACCCATTACTGAACTTACTAATATTTGACTCTTAGAGATCTATAATCTGAATCTTTTGAGGGTATCGTTACTAGTACTTTGCTATTACAATTTGCCTAGATACAAATACTCAGTGCTTCTATTAAAGGGATTGATCAGAACATGATCAAAACTATAGTTCTTTGACCTAGGATTGTATGTAAACTACACATTAAAGTGAGAAATAACATAATCTCAAATAACTAATAAAGTGAATTTAATACGTTGTAAGCACTTGAAAATTGTAAAGCCTTATACACACAGTGATGACATTATAACTATAACTATAATGAATCAGTAACGATAAACATGGGACTAAAAGGCTGCTAAGTGTATTCTAGTAGCTTATGTAACAAGAAGACTTTCTATGTACACATATTTAAGCACTACATACCATTTCCCCAATTTTTGAATAACAGTAATCAATACTCGATACATGATTTAACAATCCTATGATATTAGAAATAACGTACCGGAGACTGGAGTAAAATATAATCATTATCACTTATACAAGATTGAACTTATCATTATAATTGATTATTCAGTCAAACAGTGGTTATATATGTATTTATACATCTATTTCTGTCCCCTAGAAGCACGCCATATGGTTTAGTGCAACGAGAGACCATATCAGTTATTCAGGTGTCAGATCCTGCAATTTATGTATGTATAGCGATTTGCCCTTGTTGTGATCCCAGCAGTATACCTGCAATATTCACTTTATACCTGGTACTGGAATTCAGATAGGAGGTTTCTCCCCCCCCTTTTTGTACTCCAGGCTGTTGATTCCTACATTTAGCTTATAAACCTTTGATATTTAATTACGTATGCAACCCATACTCATTGAACACTGATATAATATTATTTATTCAAGTTAATTATATCACCTTAATATTTATCTAGGCTATCATACCTCAGAGGCCTTTACCTATGATTATAATATATTAAGGTTATTTATCTGTAACTATTTTTCCACTGGTTTTATAGTTCATGTAATCCCTTTTTTATTTACTATAATAAAAGTTATGTTTTAATTTAGGTTATTCCAATCCGCCTTATAGTCAGGACAGTGAGTGCTATATTCACATTCTTTAGTGGAAATCTCTCTTGTATTTCCACAAATTGTATTTAATAAGTATAATGTAGGTGGCGGCGGTGTAGGTGGCGGCAGATTAGGGGTTAATACATATAATGTAGGTGGTGGCAGTGGCAGGACAGCAGAATAGGGGTTAATAACATTATGTAGGTGGCAGCGGTGTAGGGGGCGGCAGATTAGGGGTGTTTAGACTCGGGGTACATGTTAGGGTGTTTGGTGTAAATGTTACTTATAATCTCCCATAGGAATCAATGGGATATCGGGCAGCAGCGAACATGAGCTCTCGCTGCTTTCCGACTCCCATTGATTCCTAGGGCATCCACCGCCTCCAGGACGGCGTATTGAAAAGCAGGTACGCTGGGCCGGAATAGTGGTGAGCGTACCTTGTAGATATTTGTTAACTAGCAAATGTAGTCAGATAGTGCCGAATTTGCATTTGGAACATCTGTAGTGATGTAGGCATCGATCTCTGTCGGACTGAGACCGGCGGATCGTATGTTACGTCACAAAATTCAACTTTTGCTGGTCTGTAGGCTTTGAAAAATAAGGCGAATCAGCCTCTCCACAATTACGCTGCGGAATTCTGGCATATTCGCGGTTGACGGCTTGATAAATAGGCCCCTATGAGTTCGGATTAGCGTGTGAGTTGTTTTTTTTCCCAACTTTTTTTTCTCCATTGACTACTATGGGGGAAGAGGTTATCTTTTGAGCTAGAAGTAACCTGTTTGTGCTCATCGGGTTAGAGCAAACACAAAAAATATTTACTTTCAACGCATAATACCAGGACAACCTGACACGCGCAAAAATATTACTTCCAGCGTAATTAGTGCTTTAGCGAAATCTGGACCTATATTAGGGAGACAGGTCAAAATCTGTGCTAGAGAATGAACCTCCATCACTTTACAATTAATATGAGAAAATTGATACTCGTGGATAAACATTTTAACAGCCCAGGACACAGTCTTCATGAAAGTTTACTTACTTAGGGGCCGATTTATTAAAGTGTTTTGCACACTATCTATCTATCATCTATCTATATATATATATATATATATATATATAGGTATAGATATATATTGTACCAAATACCATTTTATATATATATATATATATATATATATATATATATATATATAAATATATACATTGGAATGTGAAATATTCATATTTTCATGTCGGGTTAGTGCATATGAAAATATGAGTTCTTATTAGCGTGTGAGTTTTTTTTTTTTCCCCAATTTTTTTTTCTCCATTGACTACTATGGGCACCATGTACTAAAGCGCGGGCGGACAGCTTCTTAACTTGCGAAGCTGTCCGCCCGCCTCCGCTACACACGGGCAGCGGATCTATTGATCCGCTTGCCCGTATGTACCATTACACACTCATCGGAGTGTGTAATGCCCGCCCCTTCAATCGCGCGACCAATCACGCGACTGAAGGGGCTGTCAATCACTGAGAGCGAGCGTGCTCTCAGCGATTTTGCTTCGCCACCTAAGAGGTGGCGTAGGCTGTAGGAAGCAGCGGTCTAATGACCGCTGCTTCTTACATTGCGGGAAGCAGGCTCGCATATGCGAACCTGCCCCGCAAAGGCTCCGGAGCAGCTTTCGCTGCTTCGTACATGGAGCCCTATGGGTGAAGAGGCTATCTTTTGCGCTAAAAGTAACCTGTTTGTGCTCATCGGGTTAGCGTGAGCATAATAAATATTTACTTTCAACTCATAATACCAGCGCAAAAATATTACTTCCAGTGCAATTAGCGCTTTAGCGGAATCTGGCCCTATATTTGCGAGACAGGTCAAAATCTGTGCTAGAGAATGAACCTGCATCACTTTACAATTAATATGAGAAAATTGATACTCATGTAGCTAAACATTTAAACAGCCCAGGACACAGTCTTCATGGAAGTTTGGGCCGATTTATTAAAGTCTGGACAGACATGATACGATGTAGCGTATCATGTCCGCCGTACATCAATAAATGCCGACAGCTTACACTGTCGGCATTTATCATTGCACAAGCAGTTTACAAGAATGCCATCCCCTGCATATTCACAGCCAATCGGCTGCTAGCAGGGGGTGTCAATCAGCCCGATCGTATAGGATCGGGTGGATTGATGTCCGTGGCCTCAGAGCAGGTAGACAAGTTATGGAGCAGCAGTCTTTAAACCGCTGCTTCATAACTTCTGTTTCCAGTGTGCCTGAAGGCTGGCACGGAAACAGGGGCATCAAGCTCCATTCGGAGCTTGATAATTCAGTCCCTAAAATCAACTTCAAATCATAGACTGAAAGAAAGATGTAGGAAGTCAAATTGATAAATATGTTTGATGTTCTTAATTCTGCTAAATTTAAGCCAGGGATCAATGGGTTCCTATTTGACATAACAGATAGCTTTCAGTTTAGACTAATATATCCAGACCTCTAGCCTGTCTTAATTGGACCTGACTAAAGCAAACTTTGCACATCCATGTTAATCATTTCAGACACCTAGGCCTTTTCCCATCACAAAAGAACTGTCCCATCCTTATCTTATTTGATATACTGTATATGGTTGAATCAAAGAAACTTCTCACATCCATGTAAAATCATGGCAGTCCCTTATATTATGTTATTCATATATTAGTGTATTTGAGTTTTTTTCTTTCTATAAACTATACATAAATTTGTCTGAGCTTCACTTACAAAGATGCATGATGAAGGAGTAATAGTGCTTTGAAAACTTTTACCCTAAGCCTATAAAGGTATCACTTATACAATTGGGCTAGATTATAAATGGAGTGCGAAATATTGCTTCCGCAAAAGCGACATTGGTGCTCAAATTAGTAATACTAGTGTACACAAATGTGCGCTGGTATTACAAATTAGGTGCAATGTGAACGCGACCTCAAATATAAATATATATGTATACACTGTGTGCAGAATTATTAGGCAAATGAGTATTTTGACCACATCATCCTCTTTATGCATGTTGTCTTACTCCAAGCTGTATAGGCTCGAAAGCCTGCTACCAATTAAGCATATTAGGTGATGTGCATCTCTGTAATGAGAAGGGGTGTGGTCTAATGACATCAACACCCTATATCAGGTGTGCATAATTATTAGGCAACTTCCTTTCCTTTGGCAAAATGGGTCAAAAGAAGGACTTGACAGGCTCAGAAAAGTCAAAAATAGTGAGATATCTTGCAGAGGGATGCAGCACTCTTAAAATTGCAAAGCTTCTGAAGCGTGATCATCGAACAATCAAGCGTTTCATTCAAAATAGTCAACAGGGTCGCAAGAAGCGTGTGAAAAAACCAAGGCGCAAAATAACTGCCCATGAACTGAGAAAAGTCAAGCGTGCAGCTGCCAAGATGCCACTTGCCACCAGTTTGGCCATATTTCAGAGCTGCAACATCACTGGAGTGCCCAAAAGCACAAGGTGTGCAATACTCAGAGACATGGCCAAGGTAAGAAAGGCTGAAAGACGACCACCACTGAACAAGACACACAAGCTGAAACGTCAAGACTGGGCCAAGAAATATCTCAAGACTGATTTTTCTAAGGTTTTATGGACTGATGAAATGAGAGTGAGTCTTGATGGGCCAGATGGATGGGCCCGTGGCTGGATTGGTAAAGGGCAGAGAGCTCCAGTCCGACTCAGACGCCAGCAAGGTGGAGGTGGAGTACTGGTTTGGGCTGGTATCATCAAAGATGAGCTTGTGGGGCCTTTTCGGGTTGAGGATGGAGTCAAGCTCAACTCCCAGTCCTACTGCCAGTTTCTGGAAGACACCTTCTTCAAGCAGTGGTACAGGAAGAAGTCTGCATCCTTCAAGAAAAACATGATTTTCATGCAGGATAATGCTCCATCACACGCGTCCAAGTACTCCACAGCGTGGCTGGCAAGAAAGGGTATAAAAGAAGAAAATCTAATGACATGGCCTCCTTGTTCACCTGATCTGAACCCCATTGAGAACCTGTGGTCCATCATCAAATGTGAGATTTACAAGGAGGGAAAACAGTACACCTCTCTGAACAGTGTCTGGGAGGCTGTGGTTGCTGCTGCACGCAATGTTGATGGTGAACAGATCAAAACACTGACAGAATCCATGGATGGAAGGCTTTTGAGTGTCCTTGCAAACAAAGGTGGCTAAATTGTCACTGATTTGTTTTTGTTTTGTTTTTGAATGTCAGAAATGTATATTTGTGAATGTTGAGATGTTATATTGGTTTCACTGGTAAAAATAAATAATTGAAATGGGTATATATTTGTTTTTTGTTAAGTTGCCTAATAATTATGCACAGTAATAGTCACCTGCACACACAGATATCCCCCTAAAATAGCTATAACTAAAAACAAACTAAAAACTACTTCCAAAACTATTCAGCTTTGATATTAATGAGTTTTTTGGGTTCATTGAGAACATGGTTGTTGTTCAATAATAAAATTAATCCTCAAAAATACAACTTGCCTAATAATTCTGCACTCCCTGTATATGTATATATATACATATATATTTATGTGTTAGTATAATATATACACATATTAACACATAAATATACTGCATATGTATATAAACATGTACATATACATTTACTGGGAACACACAGTCCCATAGACTCCAATGTAAAGACACTTCTCCTTTTTTTTCTAACACCCCACATTCGCCAACTTTAGCCTCCCAAAAACTGCTTAGTGCAGTTTTTTTTTTAAATGCTACATTTTTTCTTCTTTTTTTTTTTTAAAACGAACCTCATGTGTTATTTTGGGTACAATTGGGGGACATTTCAAAAATATTTAATTTAAATTCATAAGTGCTAACTGCTACTGCGAGCTCAAGGTAGCAATAACAAGCTATTTGTACTGTAAATTAGTGCTCCACTTGTAATCTGGCCCACTGTTTGTTATTTTATTTTTCATTTAGTTAACTTGCTAACACTGTACCAAGAAAACAATATTTATTTTTTGCTACAAAGGAAGTAATAAAAGCAGATCATTCTTGGGCTTTTGTGTTCTACTGGTGCCTTCAGCTATGGTTGCTGACTCCATAACTGGTCAAGTAATCTTTTATGGACATAGAATAAGCATCAGATGCAATTAATAGTTTTGAATACCTGCAATACTAATACGACTGCAGAGACACAGGGACTATTTGATTTGTGAATCACCTTCAGTTCTACATCTCCTCTACCAGGTGCAGATAATTTCCCTTCCTAAAACAAAGATAGAGATTTCCTTGTCTTGCTACATGGCTTTTAAATAAATTTGTGGAAAGTAGAACCTAACACTGGACCAGTGGGCAAAGTATCTAACTCCTGGTCTTAAACAACTTGATCTTGTATTGTTTGCAAAATTAGCACTCAGCTTGGATTAGGACGATGATGTTATTAAGGCAACACTAAAAAAGGTGTTACAAAGTCAACCTTTGCAGAATGTTACCACAGAAAGCTAAAGTGTAGTTGTGAGATGCATCAGAACACCATTGTGTCAGAGGGTCCAAGCAATGGATATTAAAATCATTGAAAGTCTGGATGGTCTGAGGATCTAGAATCAGTTTTTACAGTGATACCCAGCAGAAGTAACAGAGTTGGTGCAGGACCAGAAGGCAAACAAAAATGGAATCTGGTGAGCTGAGAGATTTTTATACAGCTGAGTGCCAGTGCATAAGAGCTAAGTTTATCTAATGTGGTAACCAACTAGAAGGGTGCTATGTCATAAATGCCTATCACCAAGTGATATTTTTGTTTTGACTTCTTCAGGGAGAGATGTTTTGTGTGTGTCATGATCCTCCTATTCCACCTTAAATGTGTCAAGCAAATACTATATACCACCTTTACATCTTGTTAACTTCCTACCTGAACCCAATATAAACCTGCTTCCTCCCATGGTCCTTTGCTGGTTTATTGAAGTGTAATAGCTACAGTACCAGTCCTTACCTTTTCTACAGCATAACAGGATTTAAACTGTGTATTTATTTCCTTTTCTATCAGCATACCTCTATTTCAGCCGGAGCTGACATTACATATGTGCAGCAGGACTTCACTCCACACCTCCCCCATCCAGGGTCTGCTTGTGAGTATTCCTAACAACCTGGCGTGACACGCCACTCAGCAAACAGGAAACTCAGGGACCACAGCGTTCACACTGGTCACCAAGCTCATTGGGACCGGATCTCTGTGCTGCACTCATCGCACTCACAGCAGCTGCAGTTTGCTTAAAGGGGAAATCTCATTCAGCGACTTCTGGACAGGTGCTGTATAAACTTTCATAAACACACTGTGCAACTCTCTTCTAAAGTACACTTAAACATACTACAAGTGTAAGATTTGTATAGTGAAGCTGGTTGCATTTAACCGTGAACTCTGTCTACTAACTGCATCCTGAAATACAATTAACCTCTGCATTACTGTTTGTAAACTGAAGCTGCTTGCATTTAACCCTGGTCTCTTTCTACTAACTGCATCCTGATATATAATTAACCTCTGCAGTACTGTTTATCTCTGTATATCCATTGCTACGAATACCTGCCAAAGTCAACTCCCACTAATAGACACTCCAGTTACTGGGAGCTAGCTGTCCGGCAAAATTAACAACAAGTGTTATACAGTTCACTAAAAGCATATAGTGTACTGTCATCCTCAACTCTTGTAACACATCCTCAATTTTACATGATATCTTGGTTGTTACAATTACAAGTGAGTTGATTGTTACATAATAAACCAGCCTTATATAGTAGCCATGGAGCCCACTGACGTCACTCCCCAGCTACACAGCCTAAATCAAAGGCTGGATAACCTAACCCAGGCTTTCAGGTATTTGCAGGTGGAAAATCAAAGCCTTAAAGCCTGCTTAAGGGAAGTGCTATCAAATAGAAATTCTGGAAATGACCATCATGCTGAACCCCAGGTTTCATACCCCGAAAAGTTCTCAGGGGACCGCTCCACTTTTTGTCAATTTCGTAATGCATGCTTATTGCTTTTCGATTTACGCCCTAGGACCTACCCCACTGACAGGGCCAAAGTACTAACCATCCTATCATACCTTAGGGGAGAGCCAAGGGTCTGGGCTGACTCTTTCTATGAGTCACAAGACCCAATACTGAATTCCCTGGACTGCTTCCTTAAAGCCCTCTCCTCTCTTTATGATGATCCCTACCGCCAGATTACAGCTGAGGGCAAACTCAGAGGTTTAAAACAGCTTAAAGCCCCAGTTGAAGAGTATATCACTCGTTTTAGGGTATGGGCCAGAGATTCCCTCTGGAATGAGGTTTCTCTGAAAAACCAGTATCGCCTTGGTTTATCCGAAGACATTAAGGATGAACTCGCCAGAGTAGGTATTCCAGACCGCCTGGAAGAACTGTACATCCTTACCACTACTATTGACCGTAGACTTAGGGAGAGGAGGCAAGAAAAAAGCCCCTCTAACCCCCCTCAGCACAGGATTTTACAGACGCCATCTACTTCACCACCTGAGCAACCTATGGACATTAGTTTTCTACGTGGACCCCTCTCTCCACAAGAGAAATTGAGACGCCGTACATTAAATTTGTGCATGTATTGCGCATCAGCAGACCATGTTGTTAAGGAGTGTCCACTACTATTCAAACAGAAGATAGGTAAGGTACACCCTTTCAACCATTGCCTAAACACAAAAAATATTGCCACTGCCTATCTAACATTACCCTTATCCTTGCAGTGGGAACAACACAGGATAAAGTGTGAAGCCATCATAGATACCGGAGCATGTGCCAACTTTATTGATTTGAGTTTAGTCACTGTTAATAAAATACCTTCGTCTTTCAAAAGCACACCTCTGCCTCTCAAAGTTATTGACAGTTCACATCTACCATCTGGTCCTGTCATGCAACAGACCATTCCCTTACTGGTTACTACTGCCTCTGGTCATTCTGAGACCATTACCTTTGAAATCATATCATCCCCTCTCTATCCTATAGTTCTGGGAATTACCTGGTTACAGTTACATCAACCCTCGGTGCATTGGGACACACTTACTCTATCCTTTCCCTCTTCTTACTGCTCTAAGACCTGTTTTCCAACTGCTCATTTACTCTCTACCTCTGCTCCTTCTATTCCTCTTCAGTATTCAGATTTCTCTGATGTCTTCGATCAGAAAGAGGCCGAGTCATTACCTCCACACAGGTCCTACGATTGCCCCATTGACCTGTTACCTCGAGCCACCATTCCCTACGGCCATATCTATCCCCTGTCCAGACCTGAGTTACAACATTTAAAAAACTACATAACTGATAATTTAAAAAAAGGTTTCATCCATCCCTCCACTTCCCCTGCCGTTGCCGGCATCTTTTTTGTAAAAAACAAGGACGGGTCCTTGCGCCCTATTATAGATTATCGTGAATTAAATAAACGCACGATAAAGAACAGGTACCCGCTACCTCTAATCCCAGAATTGGTTGAGAGGTTGAGTGGCGCTACTATATTTACTAAACTAGACCTTAGGGGCGCATACAACCTTGTTAGAATAAGGTCCGGGGACGAGTGGCTGACAGCATTTAGGACTAGGTATGGTCTTTTTGAATATACTGTTATGCCATTCGGTCTGTGCAACGCCCCTGCGACATTCCAGAATTTTATCAATGATATCTTTAGGGACATCTTAGACACTTTTCTGGTGGTCTATCTTGACGATATTCTAATCTATTCTTCTTCCCTTTCAGAACATGTCATACATGTCAGGCAAGTGTTGTCCAGACTAAGGTCACATAGTCTTTACGTAAAATTAGAGAAATGTCTCTTCCATGTTACAGAGGTCTCATTCCTAGGTTACCGTATCAGTCAAAGTACCATTATGATGGAAGACAATAAAATCAAAGCCATCACATCTTGGCCTACACCAACCACTATCAAAGAAGTACAACGCTTCTTAGGCTTTGCAAACTTTTACAGGCGCTTTATCCATAATTTCGCAGCTATCACTAAGCCATTAACAAATCTCACTAAGACGACAAAACCTTTCCTCTGGACCCCCCAGTCTCAAAAAGCCTTCAATGACCTCAAGTCCCTGTTTGTGTCATCACCTATTCTTCAATTACCAAACAGCAAAGCTCAGTTCATATTAGAAGTTGACGCTTCCGAATATGCCATCGGTTCAGTTCTTTCTCAAAGGTCCTCTCCTGACAAACAGATCCATCCTGTTTGTTATTTCTCCAGACTTTTAACACCCGCTGAGTTGAATTACCCCACAGGGGAAAAAGAGTTATTAGCCATCAAGTCATCCTTTGATCAGTGGAGACACTTACTGGAGGGGGCAGAACACCCTATAACTATTCTCACCGATCACAAAAATCTCCAATACCTCCAAACCAATCGCACTCTCTCTGCTCGCCAACTTCGTTGGAGTCTCTACTTCTCACGGTTCAATTTTACCATAAGCTACCACCCTGGTTCAAAAAACGGTAAAACTGACGCACTCTCACGCAAGGACCATAAGCCCCACTCTGATCCTTCCTACACAACTATAATCCCTAAAACATCTTTCATTGGTTTCATGCCAAGGATTTTTCAGAGCTCAAAACCCAACAACAATTGGATCCCACAACAAGTTCCTACACTTTATCTGTGGATGACAATGGTATCCTATGTAACAACTCTAAGTTTTATATACCTCCCTCTCTCCGTGACAAGGCTTTGCAACTCACACATGATTCTACACTGGCTGGACACTTAGGTGTACAAAAGACACTGGATCTCCTACAAAGACATTTTTGGTGGCCCTCCATGAAACACTCAGTAAAAGCCTATATCAAGTCCTGCCCCACCTGTCAGACCTCTAAGCCTTCACACCAATTGCCTATTTGCCTATTACAAAATCTACCCATTCCAGATTGCCCATGGAAAAGCCTCTCTATGGACTTTATCGTTGACCTCCCTAAATCCCAAGGAAAGACTGCCATATTTGTCGTAGTGGATCTATTTTCTCATTTGGCTCATTTCATACCAACTGACTCTCTCCCTACAGCACAACAAACCGCCGAGCTGTTTATCAAAGAGGTTGTGCGCCTTCACGGATTACCTACATCTGTATTGAGTGACAGAGGCTCGCAGTTCACCTCAAAGTTTTGGAAATTTCTCTGTTCCTCTCTTTCCATTCAGCAACATCTCACCACCTCATACCACCCTCAGTCAAATGGTCTCTGTGAGAGGACCAACCAGTGGCTAGAGCAGTACTTAAGATGCTTCTGCTCTAGCACCCACAAATCATGGGTCTCCTTCATACCTCAAGCGGAATTCGCATACAATAATACTACTAACTCTTCTACCGGATTTTCACCTTTCTATATCAACTCAGGACTCCATCCACGTTTCCATCCCTTATCATCCTCTCACACTCCTTGTCCTCAGGTTAATGATCTCATCAATTCTATTAAACTAACATACAATATGGTCCAAAGCAATATCAAGCATGCACAAGCTTCTCAAAAGCGCTACTATGATTTATGGCATCGTCCACAACCTAATTACAAGGTTGGGGACATGGTTTGGTTGAGCACAAAAAATCTTAGAATACCCTCACCATGCAGGAAGTTTAACAATCTCTTTGTCTTTGTTGGTCCTTTTCCAATTGTAGCCATTCGCAACCCACTTACTGTTACCTTACAGCTCCCTGCTACTTACCGCATCCACCCGACTTTTCATATATCATTGATCAAACCCTGTGATACCTCTCGTCTTCTGCCTCTTCCTGCTCTGGTGTCCCCGACGCCGGATCCTGAATATGAAGTACATTCGGTTTTGGACTCTCGTCGATGCAATGGACAACTGCAGTACCTTGTCCATTGGGCTGGATTTGATTCCTCTGAAGATTCTTGGGAGCCTGCAGCCAACCTCTCGGCTCCCCAGCTGGTGTCTCTCTTCCATAGGCGCCATCCCGATCGTCCCGCACCCTGATCCCTTCTTGATGGATCTTTGGGGGGGATGTGTCATGATCCTCCTATTCCACCTTAAATGTGTCAAGCAAATACTATATACCACCTTTACATCTTGTTAACTTCCTACCTGAACCCAATATAAACCTGCTTCCTCCCATGGTCCTTTGCTGGTTTATTGAAGTGTAATAGCTACAGTTCCAGTCCTTACCTTTTCTACAGCATAACAGGATTTAAACTGTGTATTTATTTCCTTTTCTATCAGCATACCTCTATTTCAGCCGGAGCTGACATTACATATCTGCAGCAGGACTTCACTCCACACCTCCCCCATCCAGGGTCTGCTTGTGAGTATTCCTAACAACCTGGCGTGACACGCCACTCAGCAAACAGGAAACGCAGGGACCACAGCGTTCACACTGGTCACCAAGCTCATTGGGACAGGATCTCTGTGCTGCACTCATCGCACTCACAGCAGCTGCAGTTTGCTTAAAGGGGAAATCTCATTCAGCGACTTCTGGACAGGTGCTGTATAAACTTTCATAAACACACTGTGCAACTCTCTTCTGAAGTACACTTAAACATATTACAAGTGTAAGATTTGTATAGTGAAGCTGCTTACATTTAACCGTGAACTCTGTCTACTAACTGCATCCTGAAATACAATTAACCTCTGCATTACTGTTTGTAAACTGAAGCTGCTTGCATTTAACCCTGGTCTCTTTCTACTAACTGCATCTTGATATATAATTAACCTCTGCAGTACTGTTTATCTCTGTATATCCATTGCTACGAATACCTGCCAAAGTCAACTCCCACTAATAGACACTCCAGTTACTGGGAGCTAGCTGTCCGGCAAAATTAACAACAAGTGTTATACAGTTCACTAAAAGCATATAGTGTACTGTCATCCTCAACTCTTGTAACACATCCTCAATTTTACATGATATCTTGGTTGTTACAATTACAAGTGAGTTGATTGTTACAGTGTGCAACAAGTTAAGTCAATACAAATTATTTAAATTTAAAAAAAAAATGCCCTTATAAAAAGAAGTTGACACCGTCAACAGGAGGGATCCAGCCATCGGTATCATTAACTTCTATTTTTTTTACCATATTGGAAGAGGCAACAATGAAAACCTACATTCTATCAATGCAGTTTCTACAATAAATGTTGGATTTAGAGGCACTGCTGCAGATGTGACTCGTGTGTGTCCATAGCTGGTATGCTGCAAGAACATTAACCCTGGCAAGACCTTAAAACTAAAAAGGTTTGCGATTGTATATCTTGTCTTACCTGTGGTACAAGTGTATCTTCATTGGAGAGTGGGGAGAGACCTGAGAGATGTATGGGTATCTAAAAACATTCATAATAATGTATTGCTGTATATTGATCTTCCTCTCCTCCTGCCTTTTTACCTGTCATTACCTTTCCCCCTAACTATCGGCTAGATTTAGAGTTTTGTTGGTAACGACCCACGTTTTAAATACCGCTGGTATTTAGAGTTCACAGAATGGCTGCGTTAGGCTCCAAAAAAGGGAGCGTAGAGCATATTTACCGCCACTGCAACTCTAAATACCAGCGTTGTTTACGGACGCGGCCAGCTTAAAAAACGTGCTCATGCACGATTCCCCCATAGAAAACAATGGGGCCATTTGAGTTGAAAAAAAACCTAACACCTGCAAAAAAGCAGCGTTCAGCTCCTAACGCAGCCCCATTGTTTTCTATGGGGAAACACTTCCTACGTCTGCACCTAACACTCTAACATGTACCCCGAGTCTAAACACCCCTAACCTTACACTTTTTAACCCCTAATCTGCCGGCCCCGCTATCGATGACCCCTGCATATTTTTTTTAACCCCTAATATGCCTCTCCGTACACCGCCGCAACCTACATTATACCTATGTACCCCTAATCTGCTGCCCAAACACCGCCGACCCCTATATTATATTTATTAACCCCTAATCTGCCCCCCACAACATCGCCCCCAGCTACCTACAATAATTAACCCCTAATCTGCCGACCGGATGTCGCCGCTACTCTAATAAATGGATTAACCCCTAAAGCTAAATCTAACCCTAACACTAACACCCCCCTAAGTTAAATATAATTTAAATCTAACGAAATAAATTAACTCTTATTATATAAATTATTCCTATTTAAAGCTAAATACTTACCTGTAAAACAAACCCTAATATAGCTACAATATAAATTATAATTATATTGTAGCTATTTTAGGATTAATATTTATTTTACAGGCAACTTTGTAATTATTTTAACCAGGTACAATAGCTATTAAATAGTTAATAACTATTTAATAGCTAAAATAGTTAAAATAATTACAAAATTACCTGTAAAATAAATCCTAACCTAAGTTACAATTAAACCTAACACTACACTATCAATAAATAAATTAAATAAAATACCTACAATTACCTACAATTAAACCTAACACTACACTATCAATAAATTAATTAAATACAATACCTACAAATAACTACAATTAAACCTAACACTACACTATCAATAAATTAATTAAATACAATACCTACAAATAACTACAATTAAATAAACTAACTAAAGTACAAAAAATAAAAAAGAACTAAGTTACAAAAAATAAAAAAATATTTACAAACATTAGAAAAATATTACAACAATTTTAAACTAATTACACCTACTCTAAGCCACCTAATAAAATAACAAAGACCCCAAAAATAAAAAAAATGCCCTACCCTATTCTAAATTAAAAAAGTTCAAAGCTCTTTTACCTTACCAGCCCTGAAAAGGGCCCTTTGCGGGGCATGCCCCAAATAATTCAGCTCTTTTGCCTGTAAAAAAAAACATACAATACCCCCCAACATTACAACCCACCACCCACATACCCCTAATCTAACCCAAACCCCCCTTAAATAAACCTAACACTAAGCCCCTGAAGATCTTCCTACCTTATCTTCACCATGCCAGGTTCACCGATCCATCCTCCGAAGTCTTGATCCAAGCCCAAGCGGGGGCTGGTGATCCATAATACGGCTGAAGTCTTCAATCAAGCCGCAGCTGAAGAGGTCCAGAAGAGGCTCCAAAGTCTTCATTCTATCCGGGAAGAAGAGGAGATCCGGACCGGCAACCATCTTGATCCAAGCGGCATCTTCTATCTTCATCCGATGACAAACGGCTCCATCTTGAAGACCTTCAGTGCGGATCCATCTTCTTCTTCCAACGTCCAACTGAAGAATGAAGGTTCCTTTAAGGGACGTCATCCAAGATGGCGTCCCTCGAATTCCGATTGGCTGATAGGATTCTATCAGCCAATCGGAATTAAGGTAGGAAAATTCTGATTGGCTGATGAAATCAGCCAATCAGATTCAAGTTCAATCCGATTGGCTGATTGGATCAGCCAATCAGATTGAGCTCGCATTCTATTGGCTGATCGGAACAGCCAATAGAATGCGAGCTCAATCTGATTGGCTGATTGGATCAGCCAATCGGATTGAACTTGAATCTGATTGGCTGATTCCATCAGCCAATCAGAATTTTCCTACCTTAATACCGATTGGCTGATAGAATCCTATCAGCCAATCGTAATTCGAGGGACGCCATCTTGGATGACGTCCCTTAAAGGAACCGTCATTCTTCAGTTGGACGTCGAGCGAAGAGGATGGATCCGCGCCGGAGGTCTTCAAGATCAGCCGCTCGTCATCTGATGGAACAACATAGAAGATGCGGCTTGGATGAAGATGTTTGCCGGTTCGGATGTCCTCTTCTGCCCGGATAGGATGAAGATTTCTTCCCGAAGATGGACTTCTTCATTTGCCGCTTGGATCCAGACTTCAGCCAGAGGATGGACGTCACTCTTCAGCCCCTGCTTGGGCTTGGATGAAGATTTCGGAGGCTCTTCTGGACAGATCGGAACCCGGTGTGGTGAAGACAAGGTAGGGAGATCTTCAGGGGCTTAGTGTTAGGTTTATTTAAGGGGGGTTTGGGTTAGATTAGGGGTATGTGGGTGGTGGGTTGTAATGTTGGGGGGGGTATTGTATGTTTTTTTTTACAGGCAAAAGAGCTGAATTCTTTGGGGCATGCTGGTAAGGTAAAAGAGCTTTTCTATTTTAATTTTAGAATAGGGTAGGGCATTTTTTTATTTTGGGGGTCTTTGTTATTTTATTAGGGGGCTTAGAGTAGGTGTAATTAGTTTAAAATTGTTGTAATATTTTTCTAAGGTTTGTAAATATTTTTTTATTTTTTGTATTTATTTGTAGGTATTGTATTTAATTAATTTATTGCTAGTGTAGTGTTAGGTTTAATTGTAGGTAATTGTAGGTAGTTTATTTAATTTATTTATTGATAGTGTAGTGTAAGGTTTAATTGTAACTTAGGTTAGGATTTATTTTACAGGTAATTTGTAATTATTTTAACTAGGTAACTATTAAATAGTTATTAACTATTTAATAGCTATTGTACCTGTTTAAAATAAATACAAAGTTGCCTGTAAAATAAATATTAATCCTAAAATAGCTACAATATAATTATAATTTATATTGTAGCTATATTTGGGTTTATTTTACAGGTAATGGATGGATCGGTGAACCTGGCATGGTGAAGATAAGGTAGGAAGATCTTCAGGGGCTTAGTGTTAGGTTTATTTAAGGGGGGTTTGGGTTAGATTAGGGGTATGTGGGTGGTGGGTTGTAATGTTGGGGGGGGTATTGTATGTTTTTTTTTACAGGCAAAAGAGCTGAATTATTTGGGGCATGCTGGTAAGGTAAAAGAGCTTTTCTATTTTATTTTTAGAATAGGGTAGGGCATTTTTTTATTTTGGGGGTCTTTGTTATTTTATTAGGGGGCTTAGAGTAGGTGTAATTAGTTTAAAATTGTTGTAATATTTTTCTAATGTTTGTAAATATTTTTTTATTTTTTGTAACTTAGTTCTTTTTTTATTTTTTGTATTTTAGTTAGTTTATTTAATTGTATTTATTTGTAGGTATTGTATTTAATTAATTTATTGCTAGTGTAGTGTTAGGTTTAATTGTAGGTAATTGTAGGTAGTTTATTTAATTTATTTATTGATAGTGTAGTGTAAGGTTTAATTGTAACTTAGGTTAGGATTTATTTTACAGGTAATTTGTAATTATTTTAACTAGGTAACTATTAAATAGTTATTAACTATTTAATAGCTATTGTACCTGTTTAAAATAAATACAAAGTTGCCTGTAAAATAAATATTAATCCTAAAATAGCTACAATATAATTATAATTTATATTGTAGCTATATTAGGGTTTATTTTACAGGTAAGTATTTAGCTTTAAATAGGAATAATTTATTTAATAAGAGTTAATTTATTTCGTTAGATTTAAATTATATTTAACTTAGGGGGTGTTAGTGTTAGGGTTAGACTTAGCTTTAGGGGTTAATACATTTATTAGAATAGCGGTGAGCCCCAGTCGGCAGATTAGGGGTTAATGTTTGAAGTTAGGTGTCGGCGATGTTAGGGAGGGCAGATTAGGGGTTAATACTATTTATTATAGGGTTAGTGAGGCGGGAGTGAGGCGGATTAGGGGTTAATAACTTTATTATAGTAGTGGTGAGCTCCGGTCAGCAGATTAGGGGTTAATAATTGTAGGTAGGTGGCGGCGACGTTGGGGGCGGCAGATTAGGGGTTAATAAATATATTATAGGGGTCGGCAGTGTTAGGGGCAGCAGATTAGGGGTACATAGGGATAACGTAGCTGGCGGCGGTGTATGGAGCGGCAGATTAGGGGTTAAAAAATTGTAATAGATTGGCGGCGATGTGGGGGAGCCTCAGTTTAGGGGTACATAGGTAGTTTATGGGTGTTAGTGTACTTTAGAACACAGTAGTTAAGAGCTTTATAAACCGGCGTTAGCCCAGAAAGCTCTTAACTACTGACTTTTTTCTGCGGCTGGAGTTTTGTCGTTAGATTTCTAACGCTCACTTCAGCCACGACTCTAAATACCGGCGTTAGAAAGATCCCATTGAAAATATAGGATACGCAAATGGCGTAGGGGGATCTGCAGTATGGAAAAGTCGTGGCTGCAAAGTGAGCGTTAGACCCTTTCCTGACTGACTCCAAACACCAGAGGGCGGTAAAAACCAGCATTAGGAGCCTCTAACGCTGGTTTTGACGGCTACCGCCCAACTCTAAATCTAGGCCTATGTCTCTTACACTATCATTCCTCATGACTCTCTCCTGTTTGCCATCACTCTTACTATCTTTGTCTCTCTTACTTACTCTCTCCCTATAACTACCTCCCTCACTCCTACTGTCGCTATTTCTTCCTCCAGCTCTAATGCCTTGTCTCATTTACTTTAACCCCATAATGTATCCACACCTCTCCTGTTTTATTTCTCTCCTCTCCTGGTTATTTCTGTTTTCTATATCCCTTTTTCCTCATGTAAATTAAAAAAATGTGTAGTGTGTATTTTGACAAGAGTTGTATGTTATATGTAGTATGTGTGGTGTTGTGTGTGTGTGTAGTGCGGTAAGTCTGTGCAACAGCAACTTGCCTACTTCTCTCTATCAGTTCCTTCTACTGTATGTAAATACAATACAAATGCTGAAGATGGTCTTATAAGGGCTAACAGTTTTGGAATGATAAAATGTCTTTTCCTATGAAAGTTCCATGAAACTCAAAGTAAAGTGTACAAAAATATACTTAAATACATATATGTAACTTGGATTTTTGTTTTTTTTATTAATTCATTATTCTGCTTTACCTGAGTCACTACAAAATCAAACTGAATAGGATGCAACTGTATATGTTAAGAAGTATTTTAATTTTTAATGTATGTAGAAATATAAGGTAATAACTATTGCTGCCTTAAATGAGGTAAAGGGCATTAAAATTAGTAAGTCTGCTTAGAATGATATAAGCATAGTAAGGAGAGTAATAAAAAGAGATCAGGTCTGATCTTGTGTATGAATTTCACCATATTTAGTAGATTTTATTAATTGAGCAGGGAGCATATTTCCTACTTTAAAGGATCATACAAGCTGTATACTGTACAAACACAAAAAAACCCCATTTAAGAACATGTAATGCACTGTGCGTATATATTCTACTTCAACCCCCTGGTGTTACAAGTTGAAAGTAAAAATGTTGTGCTAGCATGAAACCCTAGTTTAAGTGATTATAGCTCTTTTGCAACAAAAAATATTTTAGCTCTTTTGGAAAAAATCTATCTTAAAAATAAACACAAAAAGAAAACCTAAAGCTAAATCCCAAAGTTTAGACTCCCCATCTTGAATTTTGCACCTTGGGGGGGCAGCATCAGATCTATTGCTGTACTCTTCGGTACTCTGGGGGCGCTCCCCGATCTTCTTTGGCAGTCCAGCTCTGATCCTCCACCTGATGCTTCTTCATGCTGTCACAGCAGCACAATAAAGATTAAATCAAGGTCCTCCTTTATATATGGGTGCCCTTGCAATTCTATTGGCTCATTTTTTGTTTCCAATACAAATCAGCCAATAGAAAAAGCTTTCATTTTATTTTACAATCCGATTTTTGCTCATGCTTAAAGGGGCATGAAACCGAAATTTTTTCTTTCATGATTCAGATAGAGTACAATTTTAAACAACTTTCCAATTTACTTCTATTATTTAATTTGCTTCCTTCTATTGCTATAATTTGCTGAAAAGTTTATCTAGGCAAGCTCAGGAGCAGCAGAGAACCTAGGTTCTAACAGTTGATTGGTGGTTATATATATATATATATATATATATATATATTGTGATTGGCTCACCCATGTGTTCAGTTAGAAACCAGTAGTGCATTGCTGCTCCTTGAACAAATTATACCAAGAGAATGAAACAGATTAGATAATAGAAGTAAATTAGAAAGTTGTTTAAAATTGCATTCTCTAAATGGCACTAGGAGGTTCCGGTGGAGGAGGAGCTAGGCAGGTAATGCTGAGCTCGCTGCTCCAGCCCTACAGCTGCTGGCGGTGAAACCTTTGCGCCCTGCCCCAAACTGGGGCTGCTTCTTCTTGGGCAATTAGCAAGACCATTTCTGGAACCCTACCAGCGGACTACCATCCCTCTGGTTTATACTTAAACACCAGCTACTTGATCTCACTCTAAGTAGCCTAACAGACTACCTGGCGTATACAGGTGCGGAACAAAACAATTGGCACCTCTGCCCCAAGTCACTCTACATTTTTTATCTCCAGCAGTGCCCTGCCTGACAACTTAATTATCCCCCCTCTCTCCGTCCCTGATACCCGCTGCCCCTGCACGGCTAACCTTAAGCCCTAAAGTACAGCATACCTCTTCAATCCTACCTGAGACGCCGCCTAGGATTTCCCCTTGCTGATCCAATGACTCCGCTGACAGGCGATCACCCCGCCCCTCCCCCACCGGTGCTGCGTGGGAGGGAGACGGGCTCGGCTCTGGATCGGAGACCGGCGGTAGGAGATTGCTCCCTGTACTCCTGTGGGTGCCTGACACAGTGCCTCTCTCTCCCCTCCCACCGGTGCTGCACGAGGGGAGCCAAAGTAGAATCTGGTTTAGAACCGTGAGGCAGGAGGTCCTGAGGGTGGCCACTTCAGAGACTGAACCACTCCATAGGATCTCGGATGCCGGTGAGGTACTCGGCAGGTGACTGGACGATGCGAGAGGGGGTAAGTCAAGTTCCATAGCACCGCTCCCTATACACATATCCCCGCAACAATTAAAAACCCCAAGGCGGTCTTCAGGCCCGATACTTGGGGCTGGCGGGCTAGTGTCTGTTGGCAAGGAGGCTCATTTAAAAAAAAGGGGCCAGTAAAATTATAAAAATACTATGCTGAGTATTGGGGGAAAAAACACTTACAGGTTACCTGCTTAGTATAAGTTAAAAGACTTCAATGGACCAAAAAGAACTGGGGAAGAAAAATTAATCATTGCAGGATCCCCCTTCAATATAAAAATAATTCAGAATCTCGGTTCCAGGTGTACCTGCATAAAAGAATGTCCTACCTGCTATAGAAAATCACACATAGGTTACCCATTCAGCATAAATAAAAAGAATCCAATGGACTAAAAAGACCCAGGGAAGGAAAATTAACAACTACAGGACTTCCCTCCATTACAAACTAACGTTGAGTTGTGGTTTCAGCCTATACTATTTAAAATGGACACTTATTAGGAGACACTGAGGGGGAGAAAGGAAGAGAAAGGAAGAAAAAAATGATATTTTCTAACTGAATACAATGTTTCATTTTATGTGACAATGTTATATTGCTTGCTTCTTTTCTTTTTTTCATTTTTGCCTTTGAGACTGTTTTTTCCTTCGTTGATCCTTTGATGTTACTCCTGTACTATGTTTATGCAAAGGAATGGTTTATTTATTAGTGACATTTAAAAGTGCTGAAGCAATAGCTAACTGATGTTAAAGAAAATACCTAAGCTATATAATTAACGGCAGTAATTATCACATCTTTATTATAGGAATCTCTAGTTAACAGCTTCCTAAGACAGCTCTTATATAAGGCTAAATAAGGTCTCAGGAATTATACAATCCTAGAGAGGTAAACTACTGAAAAACTCAGTTAAATCCTCTTAAGAGGAGGGGGAGAGAGAAGGAAGGGAAGGAGGAGGCGCAGAGGGAACAGAGCGATGCAAATAATACCTCTTATAAAGTAAATATATTATCTAGCTCTTGCCCCTTGGGGCTCTCATGGCGAGGTAATACTTCACTATTACAAACTCACTAAAGTATTATTTAGTATTTTTTTTTCTCTTTTCCCCTGCCCCCTCAATAGCTAGTATTAGGGGTATATAATATAGAGCTGAATACAGAACCCCTGTTTCTCCCTAACGAGGTCATTTAAGGCCTGCGTTTACTATCTCAAAACAAAATCTAAAGGCTACAGGTCGTGTCCTAGGGCAGCCCCCCTGCGCAGGATAAAGGCCTTATATCTAACTATCCTCTTTTCATTATTATTGCTGCCCGTGGCTGGGTGAGTGAGTCTTGTTCACAATTGATCCTTGGGACCTCTTCTCTTCTTATTTTTCACTAAGCTGATCAATTTTGGCACATTTTTTGTTTTTCTAGCCCTCCTCCACTTCTGATTCCCTCACTCCCTATCCTCACCCCTTTTTTTTCACACTGGGAGGATTCTCCCCCTAGTCTAAGTAACCCACACCCTCTTTAATAAGTGTTGCACATGGATACATTTCTACACAATCACTCCAAGACTCCCTCACCAACTATGGCAGCAAAGCAAAGAGACAGGCGAGCAAAGAATACTTCAGATATCACCGCTGAAGTACATGCAACACCCGCTAGCGCACCTTCTCTGACTGATACATTTAATATGCAAGTCCTGGTCACCAAAATTTCGGAGGCCCTGGCATCCAATTTTGATGCACTCAAATTAGAGATTAAACAAGATCTTATACTACTATCACAGGAAGTTAGACAGTTCGCCAATAGAATCAATGAAGTCGAACAAAGGGTGTCAGACCTTGAAGACCTCTCTACACTTCATAGCTCCAATTTAGAAGCCACTAACGCGGATATCTCTACAATGCAGGCTAAACTTGAAGACCTTGAGAATCGTTCCCGTAGGAACAATCTGCGGGTAATCGGGGTCCCAGAGGATAAAACCTATGAGGACTTAAATACTTTTATCTCAGTACTATTACCCCAACTACCTTAAATCCCATCTAATTATCCCCAGATCATAGTGGAAAGAGCACATAGGTTAGGGAAACCCTGGGTAGACAATAAAGGGAACCATAGGCCCAGATATGTGATTGTAAAACTCTTAAATTTTCAAGATTACATTGATGCATTTTTTTCGGAAAAACACTACACTAGGGGGTTCTAAAATCCTCCTCTTTCAGGATTTCTCAGCTGAGACAACATCCAGGAGGAAGGCATTAGCCCCAATCTGTACCAAACTAATCCAACAGGGGCATCAAGCTACCATTATTTACCCTGCAAAATTGAAAATCACAGATGGTGAAAATGTCCGTATTTTTAGCAATACTCAATTCTTGAAAGATTCAAATATTTTACATGCACAGCTGTTAGGCCGAAAATAGGCCACTGATATGTTTTTTTTCTTGGTTCTCATTTATTGTGAGTATGGATTATGCTGGTTCAGGAGTTTTCAGGTTGAATGTTTTCTATCCCCTCCCCCCTTTTTTTCTCTGTTTCCCCCCTTTTTTTTCTTCCCCCCCTTTCCCCCTTCTTCTTCACCCATCTCCCCTATTATCTAATTCCAGACATGAGGTTAGTCCCAGATGGCAAATTTTAAAGTAATTTCCTGGAATGTGGGTGGGATTTCCACCCCCATTAAAAGGAAAACTATTCTTACACATTTGAGAAAGCTGGGAACTGACATAGCATTTGTACAAGAAACACATCTGACCCCAGAAGAGTCCTTGAAACTCAGGTCTTCCTGGGTGAAAGAAATCTTTTTTTTCCCCGGGTGTGGGAAGGAGGAGAGGGGTGGCCATTCTGATAGGGAAAATAATTAATTTAGAGGTTATTCACAGGGAAACAGACCAGGAGGGAAGATTTTTGCTAATAAATGTTAAAATTTGCAAAACAATATTTACCTTATGCAACATTTATGCACCCAATAAGCTTGATTCAGATTTTTGGTCCATGATACAAGCTAAAATTCTCTCTGTGTATGAGGGCCACCTGGTCCTCGGTGGAGATTTTAACATGTCCCCACACTGTCCATTGGACAGACTTAGGCAGAATATTAAACCATTTAAACATAAAAGGGACAACCTAGAAGCTAAGCTTATCAAATCAATTATGCAAAATCTTGCAATTAAGGATGTGTGGAGACTCCAGAATCCAGATGCCAGGGATTTTACCTGTTTATCCAGGGCCCACAAAATGCTCTCTAGAATCGATCTATTTCTTATTAATGAAAGATTAAGCCTGTCAGAAGTAAAGGCAGGGATACTACCCATTTTTTTGTCAGACCATGGTCCCATCTACCTGGAGTTTCAATTGAACTATTCTAAAATTAGACCAATACGTTTTATTTTCCCCTCATTTCTTGCGACCGATTTGAAATTTAAAAATTGGCTTAAACTCAAATTCTCTGACTATGTTCAACATAACCTAGATTATATAGACTCTCCTATGCTGTTCTGGGAAGCTGCAAAGGCAGTACTTAGGGACGAAATTATCGCCTACAGTGCTGCAAGACTTAGGAAAATAAGACTAAGAGAGAAAGAAATTACCAATTCAGTAATCAATTCCTATAACTCCTACTTATTGGAAAAATCGCCTATAAATTGGGCAAAATATATTAGGGCCAAAAATTCTAGGGATACATTTGCGGTTTTCCAGGAAACACAGAGAGACTTAAAATTTCAAGCCAGAATCTACAGATTTGGGAACAAGTCTGGTAGACTTCTGGCTAATCTGGTCAAGAGGGAGAAAAACTCATCTTTTATTGAGAATATTCAACAGGAAGGTATTATTCTTGAAAAACCTGAAGAGAATGCGGAGGTGGTTATCAGATATTATCAAGATCTTTATTCCCGTAGGAGCTCAAATTTAGCTCAAGCGACACAATTTTGAAGCAAAATCATCTGCCCTAAAATCTCAGCTGATATGGCTGATACTCTCAATATTCCAATTTCGGAATTGGAAATTGTAAAGGCCATTGCGGATCTTGCTTCAAACAAAGCACCAGGACCAGACAGCTTGCCGAATGAGTTCTACAAAATTATGAACACTGAAATTGCTCCTTATCTCAATAATCTATATAACAGTATGTATGTTAAGGGTGACCCAGTAGCTACTTCTTTCTCTGCCTCTAACACTATCTTAAGCCTCAAGGACGGGAAAGACCCCTCCCTTAAGGAATCATATAGACCCATATCCCTTCTAAATGAAGACTACAAAATTCTCTGTTCTATCATTGCTAAGCGGCTTCAGTCATCACTTGTTAACATCATTCATCCAGATCAAGCAAAAATCAGAGAAGCATTAGTTATCACTGAATATTTTAGGACCTTGGAGGCGTTGGGGAGCCGGGGGATGGGGGTGCCCCTGACCTAGCTATTGTCTCACTTGATGCAGAGAAAGCATTTGACTCAATCCATCATGACCATCTTCTTACTTCATTGGCCAATTTTGACTTTAAGGGTGTGTTCCTCCACTTCATCACTAATTTGTATAAAGAACCATATACAAGATTGATTGTCAATAACTGTGTCTCCCACAGATAACTCTATGGAGGGGAACTAGACAGGGATGCCCTCTGTCCCCCCTGCTTTTCAACGTCTCAATTGAACCCTTGGCAATTATGGTCAGACACCAAATATCAGGAATTAAAGTGGGTAATCAGGTGCTGAAAATTGCTCTCTATGCTGACGATCTATTGCTATATCTATCAAATACCCAAACTAGTATACCTAAACTTCTGGATATTGCTGCTCGCTTCGGGTCTTTTTAAGGTTATAAGATCAACGAAGCAAAATCAGAACTATTATGGCTTAGAAAAAACAATAATTCCCCCCTTAATATCCCCTTCAGCCTGGCCAAACAATCTCTCAAATACTTAGGAATCATGATTCCCTCCACTCCAGGAGACCTTTATCATCTTAACATGCTCCCAATTCTAGTAAGTATCAGGGAGAAACTTAAAAGCTGGCAGTCTCTGCCACTATCCATCTCCGGTCGGATAGCCTTATTTAAAATGGTTCTGCTCCCAAAGCTTTAATATGTATTACAGAACAACCCATTAATCCTTTTAGAGAGGGATTTCCGGTCCCTTAACAGTGCAGTTAGTAAATTCTTATGGCAGGAAAAAAGACATAGGATATCCCTAAACAAACTCTCACTTCCAAAAGAGTATGGTGGTCTTGCACTACCAGATATTCGCTCATACAATTATGCTTTCCTTGCTCGAGTGGTGGCAGACTGGATTTACCATAGTAACTATGTGGTTAATAACTCACTAGAGGAAAATATTTGTAACCCTTATCTTCCCCTAGCACTAATTGACTGTCCACCTAAAGAGCTTCCAGGAAAAATTAAAAGACTTAAAACTTTCTCCAACCCGCTGAAGGCTTGGTGGAAAATGGCTAATCTTCTATCTTTAAACTGCTAAATTTCTCAGCATCTTCCATTATTGGGCAATCCAAAATTTCCCGTAGGCCTAAGTTCAATAATATTCAAGAGATGGCACAACTTAGTCCTGAACAGGGTGGTACAGCTCATTGACCTAGAGAGAAAATGCGTCAAAACTTTTGAGGAACTATAAAAAGAGTTTACAATTAATAACAAGGAATTTTATGCATACTTGCAAAGTAGGCATTTCTCCTTGGAGCTAATGAAAGAGGTAGGCTGGAGCTGGACCCTGGGTAAACTGGATAACTGGCTTATACTGTTCAAAAATGGACACAGATCAATTTCCCTATGCTATCAGCTGATTAAACTTAGCAAAGGCTAATTGGAGATAGAGAAAATTATTTCAATGTTGAATGGGATAATACCTCAGTCTAATATTGACACCAAATTTGTCCAATCATCAATTCAGAAAGTTGCTCAAACCACTTTATCAGCTACCTGGCGGGAGATGCATGTCAAACTCATACATAATTCCTACTTCACTTCCAAAAAGGGTTATAAAATTCGTAATCTTAGCTTCAATAAATGTCCAAAATGCCTACTCCCTGCAGCAGATTTAATGCATATGATATGGGACTGCCCTACATAAGACATCTTTGGTGGAAGCTAGAGTTTTGGCTTAGTAAAACTCTTAAAATCTCTCTTTCGAGCTTAACAAAGTTACAGGCCATATTCGGCTTGAGGAATCACAATCATCAACAATCAAATGAGAAAGTGATAACTCTATCCATATTGGCAACTAGATATCTTATTCTTAAAAAATGGATATTGAGAGCAATCCCATCCATCCCAGAGATTAAGAATTGTTTGAAAAAACAATGTCTGTTAGAACAAAGAGATACCAATCTAGATAATGACCTAGACATCAGACAATTCTTTGGCAAATGGTCAGTGTTCATTAAGTCATTCCCTGATACCGAGATAAACTATTTGATATTTCCATTCAGAAACTCTGAATTAGTACTCTTAGGTGCTTGGTAATAACCAAGTAAGAGAGATATGAGCCAAGATGCTACTCAATTCACTGGTCCCCCCTCCCCCCTCTTCCCTTTCCCCCCTTTTTTTTCTATTCTCTCTTTTCTTTTTTTCCTTCTTTCCCCTTTTCCCTTTTTTTTGGATGAGTTGTTTATGTAAAGAAAAAAAAACAAAAAACAAAAACTCCAGCAGCGTATGCTTTACATTAAGGAGGCCATCTACGGGCAAAATGCTGTTTAACATATAAAATGATGTAATCATGTTTGCTTTTTTCTCTTTTTTCTGTTATGCTATGCTATATGATATTTGGCCCTGCGTGGAACAATATTTGCAATTTGATTTTTCTGCATCCCTTGTTGGATATAAATAAAAGATTTAAAAAAAAAAATTGCATTCTCTATCGGAATCATGAAATAATTTTTTGGGGTTTCATGTACCTTTCAATCTATTAGAAACAAGTAATGCTGCAATATTTTAACTAAGTTTTTCTTTTAGTTAATAGCAATCTGAGTATCCCAACTTTATATAAATAGTTAAGTTAATAAAATAGATAGTATGGAAACTTGCTATATTGTAGAATCTACTCAATATTGCTTTAATGAGCAGATAACTTATTTTATAGCAATTGATTGTAAGAAAATATCAGTAACTGATAGCATTAAGCATTTCCTGGGTGGAATTTAAGAGAGCAATTATACAACAGGAAGGCATAGCATTATTCCTGTAGTTCAGCTGATTTAAGTCCTGCAGCTCTCAGATTTCATGGAGTTTGATACTGAAACAACATTAACAATTATAGTCTAGAGTAAAGGCAGCAGTAATATAGTTCATCAAAAATAGAATGAAGCACTTTGTAATGCAAGTTGAGGATAGCTAGGCAGACGGCAAGCAGAATTAAACAGCAAGAGAGAGGATGTGAGGTGATACCTTTTCCCCTGTAATGGTTACACTGTTTGACTGTGTTAAATGTTAAATGTTACCTGTTAATTTATGTTATACTTGGTATGCTGACAAGTTCCATTGTCTCCCTTACTATTGTCCTATTGTCCTAATTCTTGTTTAGAGGCCTAACCACCCCAAACCCTTGACCTCTATTATAGTGCCTTTACGCTTGGGTCTAAAACTCGAATTGCCTCCCCCACAACCTCTATTTCTGGACCACTCCCTGGAACTTGACACATAAACTCCCTATATCTCCCCCCCCTGGTGTGACCCCAGGATATTTTGTATCAGGCAAAGGGACAACTTTAGTTGTCCTTCCACTTTTTTGAATCCAGGGGATTAGCGGGGCTAGGACCACCTATGCTAGCTCCCCCCCACACATTTTGAGCTGCGACCTCTTGGTTCAACTAATAGGTCACTCACAACTAAAGTGAAACAATATCACTTTCCCCCCTTCTTTAATGTTTTCCTAACATATCCCTACTTACCTGTGTCCCTCCCCTTAGAAGACCCCCAAATTGGTAGACATAATTCTTGAAGGAGAAAATTATCCTTCCCTGACTTTTCATTTATGGTACGCTAATCAGAGCCGACTTCTCCCTGGACATTATCCAGACTCCTACTCACTAAGCTAGTTGGACTTGTCCACTCCATTTATTTTACTGCCCAAAGCCATAGTACACCTCTCCCCTCCTCCACCCGTCCTTTTGGGCATAGTAGCTGAGAACCATCTTGAGATGCCTGCCCTCAGATTCGCTACACTTAACACACAGGGCCTCAACTCCCCTACAAAACGAAGCCTCTTGCTCCGGTATCTCCTACGGCACAAGCTCCAAATTGCCTTCTTACAGGAAACTCATTGGCAGGAAGGGACCAGATTTCTTACTTATTCTTCCTACTTCCCAATCTGTGAAACATCTTCCTACACCGAAAAGACAAGAGGTGTGGCTGTCCTGGTACAGCGCACTGTGGTTGAACATTTCCGCCATCAAACAATGTCCACTCACACTTCATCTGAAGAAGAGGGTCTCGAGGACAGTGTTACTCATAATTCCCAAAATCTTTCAGCGATAAAGACCAGACCTAATCCTTCTCACCATAATGAACCTCTCACCATGGACTCTATCAAATCCCTCTTAGCGAACCATCATGAATCACTCTCTAAAAAAATTGATAAAAGTCATGCGGAGCTGAAAAGGGACATTGCGAGTTTTGGCGATAGACCAGACACTCTGGAACGTAAACAGGAAGATCTAACAGTGGACCACGCAAGTTTAGTAAGCTATTCCCAAAATCTTGACAACCAGATCTCTGATCTGGAATCCAAACTTGCTGATCTGGAGGACAGATCCCGGAGGAACAATGTCAGAATCAGGGGAATGACGGAAACGGTTGGCCCACCTGAGTTGAAGGACTATCTCTTGGAACTCTTTACTGCCTTGGTAGGGCCCTCAAGTGATTCAGGTCACTCACAACAAAAGTGAAACAATATCACTTTCCCCCCTTCTTTAATTTTTTCCTAACATATCCCTACTTACCTGTGTCCCTCCCATTAGAAGACCCCCACATTGGTAGATATAATTCTTGAAGGAGAACATTATCCTTCCCTGACTTTTCATTTATGGTACGCTAATCAGAGCCGACTTCTCCCTGGACATTACCCAGACCCCTACTCACTAAGCTAGTTGGACTTGTCCACTCCATTTATTTTACTGCCCAAAGCCATAGTACACCTCTCCCCTCCTCCACTCTGTCCTTTTGGGCATAGTAGCCAAGAACCATCTCGAGATGCCTCCCCTAAGATTCACTACACTTAAAACCCAGGGCCTCAACTCCCCTACAAAATGAAGCCTCTTGCTCCGGTATCTCCTCCGGCACAAGCTCCAAATTGCCTTCTTACAGGAAACTCATTGGCAGGAAGGGACCAGATTTCTTACTTATTCTTCCTACTTCCCAATCTGTGAAACAGCTTCCTACACTGAAAAGACAAGAGGTGTGGCTGTCCTGGTACATAGATCAGTTAAATGTGAAATTGAATATAGTGAGTCTGACCCGGAGGGAAGATTCCTGATAGTAGTCTGTCGTCTTAATGAGGTCTTGTGTACATTGATTTCCCTGTATGCCCCTAACACCAAACAAATCCCTTTCCTTCGTTCCACTCTTGAACGCATTGAAAAGGTCACAATCGGTCGCCTGATCATTGGAGGTGATTTCAACCTTGTATGGGATCCCCTCCTGGATAGGAAGACACTGAACAATTCCCCCCAGGATAGGAGTGCCTCCTCCCAGTCGGCGGCTTTCTGTAAGCTGTGCTTCCAATATAATCTCTACGACATATGGAGATGTTTATCTCCATCTGAGAGAGACTTTACCCACTTCTCTAAGCCACATAACTCTTATTCGAGACTTGATACCTTCTTTTGTGACAGCTGGACCTTGGACGCCTGTATTTCTTCATGTATTAAACCATACCCCTGGTCTGACCATGACCTTGTGGTAGTGACTTGTTCCCTTCTTACATACTCTGAAACTCGTCTGCCATGGCGCCTCCTTGATACCTTCATGTCGGACATTGAATCACCAGAGATATCTCGGGTCATTGTGGATTTTTTCACACTAAATGACACGGGTGATACCTCCGTTGCAACACTATGGGTCTCTTTTAAGGCCTACATGAGAGGTTATTTCATATTTAGAACGGCCAAGCTTAGGGACAAATATGAAACCCCTTTAGCCAAACTATATGCGGAGCTTAAAATAGTTGAAAACAACAATAAATTACATCCCTCCTCTCATCTTTCACATTTGGTTGGACAGATACGAGAAGAGATAAACAAGAGAGAGGGCAAGAGAATCCAAGCTAAACTATTTAGATTAAAACAACTCTATTATTACAAGGGCAACAAAGCTGATAGACTACTAGCAAACAAACTCCGCTACCAGACCCAACAACGGCGGATTTCTGCTATTAAAACTAAAAGTACTCTTGCGTATGCACCGAAAGACATAGGCATAGCCTTTGCGAACTATTATCATTCTCTATATAATTTGGGGGCTGACCCTAATACCCCCAAGGTGTCTATAGGGGTGATCCAGAACTTTCTTGACTCGCTCCACTTACCACACCTTTCCTCCGAAGAGGTAACTGACTTGACACCCCCTTTTACACAAGAAGAGACCCAATTAGCTGTACGCTCTCTTAAAACCGGTAAGGATCCTGGACCAGATGGCTTCATTGCGTCGTTCTATAAGACCTATGCTCCTGTATTAACGCCAATCCTCACGAGTTTTTTTCTTGAGGTAAGCAATTCAGGTACTTTATCTGGAGAGTTTCTTGAAGCTAGCATCCTCACAATACCCAAAGAGGGGAAAGATCCAACTATGTGTGAGAGTTACAGGCCAATTTCGCTCATTAACATTGATGTTAAGCTCTATGCTAAGGTGCTGGGTAACAGATTGACAATCCATGTCCCATCTTTGGTACACTTGGATCAAGTGGGGTTTGTAATGGGCCGACAAGGCTCTGACAATACACGCAGGCTTCTAAACCTCTATACCGAATCCTCGGATGTGGGCCTTCCCTGTCGATTGATGCGGAAAAAGCGTTTGACAGGGTGAGATGGGATTATATGTTCCTGACCTTAAAAGCTTTTGGTGTACCGCCCAAACTTTGCAAAGCCTTTGGAGCATTATACTCCAACCCTTCAGCTATATTTAGAGGGGTGGGATTTACCTCCCCTCCTATTCTGATCACTAATGGCACGAGGCAGGGGTGTCCACTATCCCCTATACTGTATGCACTATCTATCAAGCCTCTAGCTGCGGCCATTAGACAACAAAAGGAGATCCAAGGCCTCATAATTCATGACCTGGACCAGAAACTTGCATTATTTTCAGATGACCTCACTATCTTTTTCTCCGACCCATTGACCTCCCTTCCCCCCCTTTTTGCACTTCTGGAACTATTTAGCACTCTGTCGTATCACAAAATTAATGTATCTAAAACTGAAGCTTACTCCTTAGGACTCCCACTGGAGGAATTTAAGACTTTACAAAGGGTTTTCCTTTCTCATGACAAGAAAGTAATAATGGCAAACAACTATTCTCCCCTATTGACACAAATTGAATCCCTCCTAAGCTCTAAAATATATGAGGAGATCTCCTGGCTTAGCCGCGTTGCTGCGACCAAGATGATGATACTCCATATCCTTACCCGATTTCACTGACTCATCTCTAACTATATCTGGGGAGGGAAGAAGCCTAGAGTAGAGGCAAATATTTTGCACAGACCTATAGAGAGGGGAGGGATAGGGCTTCCACACATCAGAACCTACCATGAAGCCGTAATGGTAACCCATGCTTCTGCAAGGAGCTCTGATCTCCCGCAAACCAGATGGTGAGAACTGGAACAGGCTTCCCTTCCAGCTTATGTCAAACCTGAAGTCCTACTTTGGATGGCGAGTCATCGCCTCCAGTCACTCTTTCCAATTTGATTGTCAGGGAGTGCAGGAGCGCGTGGTTACTGATAGAAGAAGAGAAGAAGGCGCCACAATAGTGCTTTATCAAAGAGAGTATTACATTCACATGCAAGATAAATGCACACTTACAGGATCCTAAACACTTGAGAAGTGCCACAGATGCTATGAACTCAACGCCAAACTCCCTATTCCTTTCAGAAGTGGCTGGTCATCAAAAGGTGCAAATATAAAGAGCAAGTATGTTACAAGTTCTTGCAGGATTGTGGTTACACCTTACCAACTTCAATTTGATCGCTCCCCACCCGTCCCCAGTTCAGCCAGTAGTAAGTCTTCTCCTAACCCTTCCCAGCTTCTCCATCGGGGCTTGGAGAACCTCTCAGTTACGATCAATAAGTTATTTTTACCATAACGGTAGGTTATTGACTCAGTCGGACTTAATAGCGAAGAGGGATCTTCCCTCCAAGCTTCTCTTTGACTTGACCAAGTCAAGTATGATCCTTGTTACGACACTCTGGGACACAACACTCTGGGAAACCAGGTGGACAACCAAACTTCAGCTACATAAGCCCTTATCTGTCCAATATCAATGCCTTCTAGGCGACAACCCTTCCTTTGAAACCCCTCATACTTTGGCGTGGGAATGGGAGTGGGGAAGAGACCACTCAACACAACAATGGCAATGTGCCATATTTGACACCAAGATGGCCATACACTGGGTAACGGTGTATGAACTTTTCTATAAACTTATCACCCGATGGCACTTGGTGCCAACTAAATTACAGAAATTCTACCCTACAACATCGGGACTGTGCTGGAGGGGATGCAGAGGGAGAGGCAACCCCACGCATGTGTGGTGGGATTGCCCCCAACTCGAGAACTACTGGGCTAAGACGAGGCTTCTGTGCACCAAACTAGGTCTCCCTAATGTCACACTCTCTTCCATGGGTATACTCCATATAGATATCCCTCCAATTCTCTCTCATAGCAAATGTTTGCCGATCTATATCCTTCTATCAGCCAAGCTACTGATAGCTAGAAATTGAAAAAAAACCATCCCCCAAGATGGAGAGGTGTGCTGGAGATGGTTGAATACTTTAAGTCCATGGAGAACGGTGTATATCTGGCCAATAGATAAATGGGCACTTATGCCCAGATCTGGGAACCCTGGGAGACTCTTATGACCCCTAGAACCCGTACCATCCTAAATAACTAACTTCCTCCCTGACCTGAGAGGATCAAGATGGACAACGATTCCCACAATTAGTCAGTGAGCCGTAATTTCTTCTCTACTAGCTCCCCCTACCCTTTGGATATCACTCTGTGATACCATCGTGCAATAACCCCCTCACCCCCCTCCAAACCTAAAATATACTAGCATTTACACATGGACTCACCTGACTCTGACCCCCTCAGATTTTCGGGCTCAGGAATAACCTTTTCAGGTTGTTTACTGACCACATCTTCCCTCACTTATGATAGCTCTGTAAAGTCTAGGGATTGTAACATATCTCAGCCTAATGTCACTATCCCTTTAAGACTTCCTTCTCTGACTGCTGCATGTGGGCAGTATTCACATTCAGCTTGCTTGCCTGCCTGATTAATCATTCATGCACCTGATTACCTCAGCCTCTTTTTAAGCCTTCTCAGGTCTAATGGGCTTTGCATTAACATTGAAGTTGTGATCCTGAACAACAGAGGTCTGTGACTGTTTCCTGTATGAATTTACCAACTATTTCAACCTACAGCATTTTCTATTCCAATGCCTAAAATCATCAAATCGCAAGTATCCAAATAATTCCATTTTCTGTTTCCTGGACACTGCTACCTAACAAACTCAGAAGTTTATTATAAATAAAGCATACTTTTGGTTATCATCACTCTCTAATTACAACAGCATCTTACTCAGAACTTTATAACTATTTCTCTGCTACAAGTTGTCATTGCTGAAATATCCTGCTGCAAATATGCTAACATATTCTGAACTCTGCATCTATGTGTTCAATTAAAAGCTTTCATGTGATTCTCCAATATATGTTCAAACAGTAATTGATGCCTTAAAGTTAACTTTCACCTGTGCTGCTCTGCTAATTACTGACATACAGCTCTTTATAATATTATATACTGTGAACCTGCAACAAACCAAGTTTGCATCTAAATGCACATACAGTAATTAATGCCTAAACTTGCAGCTTGTCTAAGAACCTGTGCAGCTGTGCTTAAACTCTGACATACAGCTTTATATAATATTATGTACTGTGAACCTGCAACAAACCTTAGTTTGCATCTAAGTGTCAATCTTTTACTAGATTACTCTGAAGCCTGAACATTCCACATTGCTATATTTTTTCTCTCATTGAATCCTGCAGTTACTTCTATTAACTAACTATAAGTCGCAGTGAAGTCAGAAAATATTGTATACAAATGTTGCACTCTCCATTTATTCTACAATAACTTCTAGCAACTATGAATCACAGAATATCATCTATCCATGTCCAGGATACTCTTCCCCGGGTCAGGGGTCGGTGTCTTCAAATCCCTACCACTGCCCCGAGGGTCTGTGTTCTGAGCGCATGTACACCGGATCATGACAGAATGTTAATGCCTAAAAAAGGGATCCGCAGTGGTAGTGGATGCACCGACCCTCAAAGGAAAATAAAAAATTACAACATAACTCAGACCCAAGCACTCCCTAAAGGAAAAACAGAAGATTTTCAAACTTTAACAAATTTAAAGACACAGTACTCCCATTCTAGACAATCCTCTACTCATGTTCGTGGTTACCATTTTGGTGAAACTGATCCTGAATCTGACTATAAAAATGAAGAGGATTTAACCATAGCTTCAGCAGAAAAAATTCGGATTTTTAAAGATTTAAAGAGACAGAACCACTTTTCTAAAATGTCATCTGTTCCTCAATTTCGTGCTTACCATTTTGGTGAAACTGATCCTGAATCTGACTATGAAAATGAAGAGGATTTAACCATAGCTTCAGCAGAAAAAATTCAGGCTTTCAAAGATTTAAAGAAACAGAACCACTATTCTAGAATTTCATCTGTTCCTCATGTTCGTGATTTCCATTTTGGTGAAACTGATTCTGAGTCTGACTATGTAACTAAAGAGGATGCATTCATAGATTCAGCAGAAAAAAATCAGACCTTTAAAGATTTAAAGAGACAGGACTATTGTTCCAGAAAACCATCTACTCCTCCTGTTTGTAATTCCTATCCTGGTGATACTGATTCTGAGTCTGAATATGTCAACATGGAGGATGACTTCACAGATCCAGCTGAACTGGCATTAGACTGGTATGAGCGCAACTTTAATTCACCACAAACTCAGACAAAACCTTAACCTATTGGCTATAATGACATCCTTGGTTGTTATATTTACAATATGGAAGATACAGACAGCTCCCATCATGAAACCTCTCATGGAAATACTGATCTTCCTATTTCTGATATTACCATGGATTCGTTGGATTGGACAGATTCAGAACTGCAAGAAAAGACATCTAGTTTACAGACTACTGTTTGGAGAAAAGGTCCCCTCAACTACTATGCTGATTTATCACATCAGAATTATGCATCCAGTGATGAAGAGGATTTCTGTTCTCAACCTTACTACAAGCCACAATGGCAGCAACCTAAGAAGCCTCATACTGGGAAGAAATCTAAGCTCTCTAAGAAAAAGAAGAAGAAGAAAATCCTTCTGCCCACAGAAAATCAGAAGGGCAAAGAGGAAACTCAGCCTGATTCCCCTGTTTTAGATTCTGTTGTACCAGACCCTCTCTTGCCTCCTGACACTGTCAACACCAAGCTGGATGATGTCTATAGTCACTATCAGTCTGTTCCTAAAGCATCTAATGGTATCTCTTCTCAGACTCTACAACAACTACAAAAACTGTTTCCAACTATTGATTTCTTGCATCCCTCTCATGCTGCCTCAATACCTGTAAACCCTGTGCTAGAAGCAAAAGATAATTCTTTTCCAGATATACAACCTTTCAGTTTACCAGAGATAATCCCTGGAGAATTTAGCTCTGATATTCAAACTCAAATAAGCATGCCTGCTGAACTCCAGATAACTTCTCAGTCAGAATCTTGTGTCAAAATTACTCCGCATCTACCTGAGTGTGGCATATTTCAGTACACTTCACCTTCTCAAAATTCTTCTGTTACTGCATCTAAGGAATTGTTTCCCTTGGGAGATACTTTGCATCAACCTACATTTTCTACTTCATCAGTTTCTTGTACAGGAATTCCTGATACTGAATCCTGTGAGGACAACTTTGAACCAAGTTCGCAAGTGGACATTCTTGAACCTGAAACTTATACAAAAGTTCTTCAAGAAGATTCCCCAGTGCCCATTCCTGTTCCTGTTTTCCATGATTATACTACTAAACCTGACATCAAGGTGGACTCTCCTGTTTTAACCCTGGTATGGGTATTCCTTTGTTTAACCCAGAAATGGGTGTAATAATACTTGATCCTGAAGATAGCCATGCCCTCTACTCAGAAGCAAGTATGGTCCTTGGCTCTAAAGTGGGTCTTGTTAATTCTTCGTTTATGAACCCTGAAGAAAGCCTTGTCCTCTGCTCAGAAGAGAGTATGGTTCCTGGCTCTAAAGTGGGTTCTTTTTCTTTCTCTATAGTTGAACCTTGCCCTGGCATGGGCATTCCTTCACCCGATCCTATTGAGGATATTCCTGAACCTTGCCCAGATGTGGGTACTTCCGAACCTTGCCCTGGCATAGGCATTCCTTCACCTGATCCTACTGAGGATATGACTGAACCTTGCCCAGATGTGGGTATTCCTGAACCTTGCCCTGGTGTGGACATTCATATACCTGTTCTTAGTAAGAACACTTTTGATTCTGAATCCAGTAAGGAGACATTTCATATTGAATTAGAAGATGGCAAGAACTGGACAAATCTTGCACTCTACACTCCTATCTCCTATTTTGAAGAAAGCCCTGCTATTGTGTTAGAAGTGGCTATAGCTTTTTCTTTTGGAGTATATCTAATCCTCAGCCAAGAGGTTAATTCTGAGGCTACTCAAATCTCTGACCCAAAGGTGCTTAATCTGGTTATCAATCTAGAATACTGCATCTCTATTTCTGAAGCTGAGGAAAGCCTATTCATTTCTCTAGGACTGGCTGCCTTTTCATTGGCTATGTACATGGTCATCTATCATGAAGAACATCCACCTATCTACCCTCAGGATGATTCTGTGGTAAGAAGCTCATTGTATGTTACGTTCATGCATTCTCACGATGACTACAAAAAAGTTGACTTCAAGTTTTGCTCTCATCATTGTCAAGATCTTTTGATACCTGAATTACATGGCCTTTACTCCGTCATTCAACTTTTTCAAGAGATTTCCAACCCTCCTTTCTTGATTTCCGATTGGACTCACTACCTCCATACACCTACTACCGGTACTCCATATCATTTTTGTTCTCTCTCCTTTTGGATTGTGTTGGGCGCCCGGAGGTCGCCTTTGAGGAGGGCGATCTGTAACATATCTCAGCCTAATGTCACTATCCCTTTAAGACTTCCTTCTCTGACTGCTGCATTTGGGCAGTATTCACATTCAGCTTGCTTGCCTGCCTGATTAATCATTCATGCACCTGATTACCTCAGCCTCTTTTTAAGCCTTCTCAGGTCTAATGGGCTTTGCATTAACATTGAAGTTGTGATCCTGAACAACAGAGGTCTGTGACTGTTTCCTGTATGAATTTACCAACTATTTCAACCTACAGCATTTTCTATTCCAATGCCTAAAATCATCAAATCGCAAGTATCCAAATAATTCCATTTTCTGTTTCCTGGACACTGCTACTTAACAAACTCAGAACTTTATTATAAATCAAGCATACTTTTGGTTATCATCACTCTCTAATTACAACAGCATCTTACTCAGAACTTTATAACTATTTCTCTGCTACAAGTTGTCATTGCTGAAATATCCTGCTGCAAATATGCTAACATATTCTGAACTCTGCATCTATGTGTTCAATTAAAAGCTTTCATGTGATTCTCCAATATATGTTCAAACAGTAATTGATGACTTAAAGTTAACTTTCACCTGTGCTGCTCTGCTAATTACTGACATACAGCTCTTTATAATATTATATACTGTGAACCTGCAACAAACCAAGTTTGCATCTAAATGCACAAACAGTAATTAATGCCTAAACTTGCAGCTTGTCTAAGTACCTGTGCAGCTGTGCTTAAACTCTGACATACAGCTTTATATAATATTATGTACTGTGAACCTGCAACAAACCTTAGTTTGCATCTAAGTGTCAATCTTTTACTAGATTACTCTGAAGCCTGAACATTCCACATTGCTATATTTTTTCTCTCATTGAATCCTGCAGTTACTTCTATTAACTAACTATAAGTCACAGTGAAGTCAGAAAATATTGTATACAAATGTTGCACTCTCCATTTATTCTACAATAACTTCTAGCAACTATGAATCACAGAATATCATCTATCCATGTCCAGGATACTCTTCCCCGGGTCAGGGGTCGGTGTCTTCAAATCCCTACCACTGCCCCGAGGGTCTGTGTTCTGAGCGCATGTACACCGGATCATGACAGAATGTTAATGCCTAAAAAAGGGATCCGCAGTGGTAGTGGATGCACCGACCCTCAAAGGAAAATAAAAAATTACAACATAACTCAGACCCAAGCACTCCCTAAAGGAAAAACAGAAGATTTTCAAACTTAAGACACAGTACTCCCATTCTAGACAATCCTCTACTCATGTTCGTGGTTACCATTTTGGTGAAACTGATCCTGAATCTGACTATGAAAATGAAGAGGATTTAACCATAGCTTCAGCAGAAAAAAATCAGATTTTTAAAGATTTAAAGAGACAGAACCACTTTTCTAAAATGTCATCTGTTCCTCAATTTCGTGCTTACCATTTTGGTGAAACTGATCCTGAATCTGACTATGAAAATGAAGAGGATTTAACCATAGCTTCAGCAGAAAAAATTCAGGCTTTCAAAGATTTAAAGAGACAGAACCACTATTCTAGAATTTCATCTGTTCCTCATGTTCGTGATTTCCATTTTGGTGAAACTGATTCTGAGTCTGACTATGTAACTAAAGAGGATGCATTCATAGATTCAGCAGAAAAAAATTCAGACCTTTAAAGATTTAAAGAGACAGGACTATTGTTCCAGAAAACCATCTACTCCTCCTGTTTGTAATTCCTATCCTGGTGATACTGATTCTGAGTCTGAATATGTCAACATGGAGGATGACTTCACAGATCCAGCTGAACTGGCATTAGACAGGTATGAGCGCAACTTTAATTCGCAACAAACTCAGACAAAACCTCAACCTATTGGCTATAATGACATCCTTGGTTGTTATATTTACAATATGGAAGATACAGACAGCTCCCATCATGAAACCTTTCATGGAAATACTGATCTTCCTATTTCTGATATTACCATGGATTCGTTGGATTGGACAGATTCAGAACTGCAAGAAAAGACATCTAGTTTACAGACTGCTGTTTGGAGAAAAGGTCCCCTCAACTACTATGCTGATTTATCACATCAGAATTATGCATCCAGTGATGAAATATCCTGCTGCAAATATGTTAACATATTCTGAACTCTGCATCTATGTGTTCAATTAATAGCTTTCATGTGATTCTCCAATATATGTTCAAACAGTAATTGATGCCTTAAAGTTAACTTTCACCTGTGCTGCTCTGCTAATTACTGACATACAGCTCTTTATAATATTATATACTGTGAACCTGCAACAAACCAAGTTTGCATCTAAATGCACAAACAGTAATTAATGCCTAAACTTGCAGCTTGTCTAAGTACCTGTGCAGCTGTGCTTAAACTCTGACATACAGCTTTATATAATATTATGTACTGTGAACCTGCAACAAACCTTAGTTTGCATCTAAGTGTCAATCTTTGTGTCAATCATGTACACCGGATCATGACAGGGATGACCCATTTGGGGCATTTGTTTCTATTCCTTACCCTCCTTCCCCCCAACATGTTCTGTTAGGAAACTTACTTTGTTGCTATGATTGAATAATATGTTTATATAGCCTTTATCATTTGTTGTAAAATAATTTTACTCTCATCCACTCCCGGCCGTCTGTGTAACCCTTAGGCCGGGTCTGGTGTTATGTCCTGTATTTTGTATAATTCTTATAAAATAAAAAAAATATTTTATAAAAAACAAACAAACAAATGAAATGCCTAAAATAAAAACCTACCTACGTTATTTAACCCCTAAACCACCACAACCCCCATTGCAACAACTTGCTACACAGTACTGAACACCTAAACTGCCACAACCCCCACTGCAAAAAAATCTATACTACTTACCACTAAACTGCCACAATTACCATTGCAAAACCCCCATACACTATTAACTTCTAAACCACCACAACCCCATCGCAATAACCCCCTACTGTATTTAACCCCTAAACTGCTGAAAAACCTCTCACAAAGTCCTCCTACATGATTAACCCCTTAACTGCCACAGACCCATTGCAATAACCCTCTACACTACTTATCCCATAAACTGACATTACCCATAACAATAATCCCCCTACACTATTAACCTCTAAACCATCACAACCCCATCACAATAAAAAAAACACTGTTAACGCCTAAGCCATCAATCACAACACGATCACAATAAACCCCTATACTACTTAATCCCTAAACTGCCACAACCCCCACAGCAAAAACCCTACACTATTTAACCACTAAACTGCCACAACCCCTCTACATTATTACCCCTTAAACCTCCATTGCAATAAACTCACACACTACTTAACCCTTAAAATGCCACAACCCCATCACAAAATATGCCTACCCTATTAACCACTAATCCAGCACAACCCCCCATCGCAAAAAACCCTACACTACTTAACCCCTAAACTGCCACAACCCCATCACAATACAAACTTCTACACTGTTAACCCCTAAACTACCACAACCCTCATTGTGAGAAACCCCCTACACTATGAAATCCATAAACTTCCACAATCACCCACAATAAAAACCCTTGACTTTTAACCCCAAAACCGTCACAACCCCCATTGCAATAAACCCCTACTCTATTAACCCCTTAACAACTAACATCAAACCTAAGACCTACTAAGTTAAAAAAAACTGTAAAAAAAGCACCTAAAAATAAATAAATCCCTATACTAAAACTAAAGTAACCTAAACAAAAAACACTAAAAAGAATAAAATAATATATCCTAAAACTAAAGCTCCCCACACTGCAGTGGGCCTCCTCGTATTTCTCCCAATATATCTTCATGCTGTCCCTGCAGCATACTGAGCTTTGAATGCCAGTTCCCCCTTTTATAGGAGTATCCTGGCAGTTCTATTGGCTGATTTCAATTTCAAATCAGCCAATAGAAGGACCTTTTTTTAATTTAAATCCTCCAATAGCATTTGCCTATTGACTGATTTTATAAATCAATTTGCCAAAAGAATTAACTTTTTCCTACTAGCAGAATTTAAAAAAGCTCCTTCTATTGACTGATTTGAAAAGAGATAAATATATACACATGTCCATATGTAAATGTGTGTGTGTATATATATATATATATATATATATATATATGTAGCAATTGGGGGTTCCAAACTTTAGCGCTTGTAGAAAGGGAGTAACATAAAAGGGGAGAGCAGTTTAGTGCAGTGTAACTCTATTGGTTTACAGCATGATATATAAAAAAACTTTTTTATTGCTCACCTTTTTGTCTCAGAGTCTGTGAAGTATATGAAGTGTATTTGCTTCTCCTCTATGGAGTATGGTAGTTGTTAAATGTCAGTGATCTTTAGCATCTGTGTGATGCCAGTAGAAAAACTTCCTTTTCAGGTAATATAATATCTCTATTTGGAAGGGACAATAAAAGACTTCCCCTCTTAGGGGTATGGTAGATGGCTTTCAATCAATAAATGAAAGGATCGCCAGATGGTAGATGCAAATAAAATGTCTTTTATTTTAGCACAAAACAACCAGTATTAGTGCTAGTGATTAAAAAATCTCCGGATAGTATAGAGTTAAAAAAGATCTTATGCAAAACTTTGGGGTAATTTCCTTCCCAAATAGGCTGTGATGGTTAGTGCCTTGAATTTGTACAAATGGGTTTGCAGAATCCTTGGTGATCCTTGTAGATCCGTTTTGAAGTTGTGGACAATAACGATTGTCAAAGGTGCCTGTGCAGATTATAGTATTGGTGATTTAATCTTTGGCCTCCACAGGTCTTTCCTTCCTTCGGATGGCGTTGGATACACTTGTGCTTGACAAGTGATCTGCAGAGTTGCGGTCTCGCCGGACCGGAAGTGACGTCACAAGTGGGCATGCCCTTATGTGTTTCGTGAAACTGTCCAATACTATAATCTGCACATAATCATATGGTGCTAATTGTATGTCTGCTTTTTGTGAACAATAAATACTGTGTTGCACTATCCCTCTCTCCATCTGTATTTCATGTAAACCGTGATTGCATTCTTTGAGACAATGCTGGATATTGTTGGAGACAAGTTATTCCTGGTATCGATTACAAGATTTTCTCTACACTGTGCGGCCCTTACCTCATATTGATTGAGGTAGAAAAGTATAAGTAGATGCCCTAAGGGGACCAGGATTTTTTTGATCTTCCTATCTTGATTTTTCTACTATGAACTTTTGACCACTATTGGCTTATTCTATCCTTAACCAGGAGAAATTTACTGGGACTCTATTTTTTTAATTTTATAATTTTTTTATGTATTTATATAAGATTTTAATAGTTTTTACTTACATATTTTAATAGTATTGTATTTGTGTACCAATATATATTGTTTAATTACATGTTTTTATCTGAAGTATATGCAAATATTTATGTGATCATTTGTTATATATTTATTTTCATGTGCTAATTCACAAAAAAAACCTTTTTCTTTTCAATTTTTATATTGTGTATCTAGATTTGAGGGAATCTGGAAATACAATAGGTGAATTATACCACAGCGCCCTGGCTACATTATCTTCACATATGTATTTATAGACATATAAACACATAAATACATGACACATATATAGAAAAATATTTAAGTGCATTAGAGCATGTTAAATTATATTTATGCAATATTCATTATTAATAAAGTGTTATACTGTGTAGTTACTGTAAATATTTCACATTCCAATGTTCTGCACATTCCAATATTCTATGGCCTAGATTTGGAGTTTGGCGGTAGAAGGGCTGTTAACGCTCCGCGGGCTTTTTTCTGGCCGCACCATAAAATTAACTCTGGTATCGAGAGTTCAAACAAATGCTGCGTTAGGCTCCAAAAAAGGAGCGTAGAGCATTTTTACCGCAAATGCAACTCTCGATACCAGAGTTGCTTACGGACGCGGCCAGCCTCAAAAACGTGCTCGTGCACGATTCTCCCATAGGAAAAAATGGGGCTGTTTGAGCTGAAAAAAAACCTAACACCTGCAAAAAAGCAGCGTTCAGCTCCTAACGCAGCCCCATTGTTTCCTATGGGGAAACACTTCCTACGTCTGCACCTAACACTCTAACATGTACCCCGAGTCTAAACACCCCTAACCTTACACTTATTAACCCCAAATCTGCCGCCCCCGCTATCGCTGACCCCTGCATATTATTATTAACCCCTAATCTGCCGTTCCGTACACCGCCGCTACTTACATTATTCCTATGTACCCCTAATCTGCTGCCCCTAACCCCCGCCGACCCCTATATTATATTTATTAACCTCTAACCTGCCCCCCACAACGTCGCCGCCAGCTACTTACAATAATTAACCCCTAATCTGCCGACCGCAAAGCGCCGCCACCTACGTTATCCCTATGTACCCCTAATCTGCTGCCCCTAACACCGCCGACCCCTATATTATATTTATTAACCCCTAATCTGCCCCCCTCAACGTCGCCGACACCTGCCTACACTTATTAACCCCTAATCTGCCGAGCGGACCTGAGCGCTACTATAATAAAGTAATTAACCCCTAATCCGCCTCACTAACCCTATCATAAATAGTATTAACCCCTAATCTGCCCTCCCTAACATCGCCGACACCTAACTTCAATTATTAACCCCTAATCTGACGACCGGAGCTCACCGCTACTATAATAAATGTATTAACCCCTAAAGCTAAGTCTAATCCTAACACTAACACCCCCCTAAGTTAAATATAATTTACATCTAACAAAATAAATTAACTCTTATTAAATAACTTATTCCTATTTAAAGCTAAATACTTACCTGTAAAATAATTCCTAATATAGCTACAATATAAATTATAATTACATTGTAGCTATTTTAGGATTAATATTTATTTTACAGGCAACTTTGTAATTATTTTAACCAGGTACAATAGCTATTAAATAGTTAAGAACCATTTAATAGTTACCTAGTTAAAATAATTACAAAATTACCTGTAAAATAAATCCTAACCTAAGGTATAATTAAACCTAACACTACCCTATCAATAAATTAATTAAATAAACTACCTACAATTACCTACAATTAACCTAACACTACACTATCAATAAATAAATTAAATACAATTGCTACAAATAACTACAATTACATAAACTAACTAAAGTACAAAAAATAAAAAAGAACTAAGTTACAAAAAATAAAAAAATATTTACAAACATAAGAAAAATATTACAACAATTTTAAACTAATTACACCTACTCTAAGCCCCCTAATAAAATAACAAAGACCCCCAAAATAAAAAATCCCCTACCCTATTCTAAATTAATAAATGTAAAAGCTCTTTTACCTTACCAGCCCTGAACAGGGCCCTTTGCGGGGCATGCCCCAAGAAAATCAGCTCTTTTGCCTGTAAAAAAAAAAAAACAATACCCCCCCCCAACATTACAACCCACAACCCACATACCCCTAATCTAACCCAAACCCTCCTTAAATAAACCTAACACTAAGCCCCTGAAGATCTTCCTACCTTGTCTTCACCATCCAGGTATCACCGATCCGTCCTGGCTCCAAAATCTTCATCCAACCCAAGCGGGGGTTGGCGATCCATCATCCGGTGGCTGAAGAGGTCCAGAAGAGGCTCCAAAGTCTTCCTCCTATCCGGCAAGAAGAGGACATCCGGACCGGCAAACATCTTCTCCAAGCGGCATCTTCGATCTTCTTGCATCCGGTGCGGAGCGGGTCCATCTTGAAGCAGGCGACGCGGATCCATCCTCTTCTTCCGTTGTCTCCCGACGAATGACGGTTCCTTTAAGGGACGTCATCCAAGATGGCGTCCCTTGAATTCCGATTGGCTGATAGGATTCTATCAGCCAATCGGAATTAAGGTAGGAATATTCTGATTGGCTGATGGAATCAGCCAATCAGAATCAAGTTCAATCCGATTGGCTGATCCAATCAGCCAATCAGATTGAGCTCGCATTCTATTGGCTGTTCCGATCAGCCAATAGAATGCGAGCTCAATCTGATTGGCTGATTGGATATACATATATATATATAATAGGAGCCTCTAACGCTGGTTTTCACGGCTACCGCCGAACTCTAAATCTAGGCCTATGTATTTCTAAATAGAAATTCCTATATTTATCTGTATATGTCTATACCTATATATATATATATATATATATATATATATATATATATATATATATATGTATATAGCCAGATATTGTAATAACATATCATATATATGTTGAAATATGTATTTATGAATAAAAAGAAAATATTTTGTTATTTGAAGAACATTGGAATGTGAAATAACAGTTTATTTTCAACTCGTAATATGAGTGCAGGTGTGCTAGCTGGAGGCGCTGGTTCAGCTTGTATCAGTCGTTGGTATCTTCCTTTCCTTCCTCGGTTGTATAACTCTAGGTGCAAAATAGTGGTGCTGAAATATCAGACAATACACCATACAAAGGTGAATATCTACTCACAATGTATATTGCAGGTTACCGGCTCCTTCCCAATATGAAAAGACAATATCACAGATTCAGTAAAAAATAATTATTACCAATAATGGTAATAATTATTCACATCACAACAGAAAAAATGTATATCACAGTAATGAATATTCTAGAGATGGAAAAGATCTAAATCACGGTCACATGCACAGAAATTATAGCACGGACACTAGTAGAAATCAGTACACACATCAAGAAAGAAATCAGAGACCAAGATCGCACAATAAAGAACTGGTAAAGGAAAATTTTATTTACAATGAAATAAATCAAAGACACAGGTCACAACACAGAGAATACACACAAAGAAATGATCATAGGAACTATGATTCTCCATACTATGCTCAAAATCAATATAAAAAAACAAAAAGATTATTATCAAAAAGATACACATAATTATCACTATACACCAAAAACACCACGTGCACATCACCAAGATTATAAAAGACCACGATCTCCTTTTATGAATGGAGAAACAAAAGAGAAACACAAAACAGAAATAAGGGAAAGTTTTTCAAGACCCCCTCACCATTACACATACCAGAAAGAGGATCATATGGGGGAGAGAAACATTCACACAGGGAAAATTGGACACATCAAAATATATACTCACCAATCAGGATAAATCATCCTCAGAAAAAGAGGGGAAGAACTCCAAACATAGAGGAAATAGAGGAGGACGAGGGAAATCAAATAAAGAGGAGACAGTAACACAGGGTATCTTCAATCTTTCATCCAAAACCATAAGTGACAATGAAAAATCAGTTTTATCTAGGGGACTAAAATTTATCCCCACACAAAAAGTTAATTCTTTTCAACTCTTTGTAGATGCACAAAAATTTGTGAGAAATTTAACGGTAAAAAGATTCTTTGCCAAACAGCCATCTGTACAATATATACCACCTCAAGATAGTCTAAGAAGTAAATTTAAAAACCCCTCAAGATTTTACCCAAGTCACATAAAGGGTCCCTATATAGAGGTATTTAATAAATTGATAATGAAAGATATAGACAATTTAACCAACAAAGTAAATAAGAGTTATCACAATCTTACAAAACAAGAAAAGGACATTCTTACAAATCTAAACAAGAGAGAAGATATAGTGATAAAGGAGGCGGACAAGGGTGGAGGTGTGGTCATTCTAGATAAAGAACATTATATGGAAGAAGCTAACAGAATCCTAGGAGACTCAAATACATATATTATTTTAACAAAGAATCCTAAAAAAGAATACACCTCCACTCTTCAAAAACTACTTATAGAAGCATTTAACCAAAATATAATAACAAAGGAGGAATTTGATTTTCTTTATAAAACAGATTCTAAGACCCCAATCTTTTATTTTTTACCCAAATTACATAAGCATGCAACAAGGCTACCAGGAAGGCCGATTATTAGTGGGATAGATTCTTTAAGTTCAAACTTGTCAGCATTCATAGATTTGTTTCTCCAACCCTATGCACAGAAGGCAAAATCTCATTTAAAAGATACCAAACATGTTTTACAAATCATACAAAATATACCCTGGCAAGAAAATTACTTTTGGGTCACCATGGACGTGAATTCTTTGTATACCATAATCGATCATAAAAAAGGGATTGAGGCAGTTAAATGGAAACTATCAGAAGATAAAGATTTATCACCAAAATTACTAGATTTCACACTTAGAGCCATAGAATTTATTCTATATCACAACTTTTTTTTGGTTCAATGGGAACTACTATTTACAGATTTGTGGGACTGCCATGGGCACCAGGTTTGCACCAAGTTATGCCAATATTTACATGGACTATTTTGAGACGACTCATATATGGCATAATCAAGAATTTGGTGCAGATCTGGTGTCCTGGCATAGATATATAGATGACATTCTGTGCATATGGAAGGGGGGTGAGTCCAAACTCATAGAATTTGCACAAATACTTAATAACAATAATCAGCAAGTCACATTATCAGTAGAATATGACAAAAAAGAAATACATTTTTTACATTTAACTCTTTAAACTATAGATGAAAAAATCCACAGCAAAACATACTTTAAGAAGTGTGACACTAACACCTACATTAGACATGATAGCTGCCACCATCCCAACTGGCTAAAGTCAGTACCATTAAGCCAATTCCTACGAATACGCAGGAACTGCAGCAATATAGATGATTACGAACAACAATCAAGAATACTTAAAGAAAGATTCATACAAAAGGGATATGACCAAAGAGCTTTAGAACAAGAAAGAAAAGAAGTTGGAAATAAAATAAGATCAACCCTGTTAGAAAACAAACACAAAAATGAGACCTCATTTTATAATAATTTCCCTAAATTCATGACCACATTTAATGTAGAACATCATACAATTAAAACAATTATACAAAAGCACTGGCACATTAAAAAAGGAGGATGAATATCTAGGACCTATAATTCCAGCTAAGCCCACAGTTATCTTCAGAAAAGGACAAAATTTGAAACAAAAATTAGCTCCCTCACTCATAAAAGGCATAGCCCCAAAAAAAACTTTACAAATAAGTAACATGACAGGCTTCTTCACTTGCGGCAAATGCAAAGGTTGTAACTACACCAGAAGAACACACAAAACATTTGACTCCACAGTTACGGGAAAAAAATTTGAAATAAAAGAATTCATCACTTGCAATGTGGCTGCAAAATCCAGTATTTAGGACAAACGTCCAGATTTTTAAAAACAAGAATCATGGAACATCAAAATAAAATAGAAAAGAATCATGATGACCAGGGAGTGCCGCTACACTGCAACAATTGTGAACATTTCACAAAAGAATCCTTTCTATGGATAGGAATTGAGAAGGTTGAACTTCATTGGAGGGGTGGTAATCTGGCAAAACAACTAGACCAAAGAGAATTAAAATGGATACATACACTTAGAACATATGCCCAATGGGGTCTAAATAAGGACACAAAAATTGCTGCCTTTGTCTAAAAAACTCAAAATATGAAAGGGGAAGCAAAATAAATGATAAATTCAAAAGGTGAAAATATGGGGCCTAAATAAATCAGTAACATTTTTTGTTCTTGTTGAGGTGAATACGAGTATAAGGACACACAAAAAAAAAAAAAAAAAAAAAAAAAAGCTGTTTTTGTCTTAAAAACCTTCAACATATGAAAGGGGGGCAAAACAGATGATAATATATAATGTGTTCCTAAGAAACAATGGGGCCCGAATAAACCAGTAAAATTTGTGTAAAGTGAATACTGAAAAACATTAGTACATGAAAGGGGGGCAAAATAAACATGTATTTATACAGACAGTTCATGTTATATCATCACACTTAATGTTTATATATACACATATTGTACAAAAGAATATAATTATCACACTTAATTTCAAGAAATTATATGCAACACACAAGTCCCTGAGTCAATATTTAACATTCAATAAGTATAGAAGTCTATATATAATATGGATGTTTAATTATGAAAAGTATCTATTCCAACTTATAACAAACTTCTAAGTGGCAATTTATTCTACCTCCTCTAAATATTTGGATAAGTAGAATTCATATAAGAAACTTTGTATCTGTGAATAACACTTATGTCTTTTTATTTTGAGAAAAAAAGAAAAGGCAATCAATATCACTATATCAGAAACTTTTTTTCATTGGACATTCGATAACATATGATACCCACTGACATATCAGACCTGAATGGGAACCTAAAATAGAGAACTACCTGAAAGGGAACTACAAAACATCACTATACCAGAAACTGAATTTCATTGGACAACCTATAACATGTGATCTTCACTGACATACCGGACCTGAAAGAGAACTTCAAACAGAAAACTACCTGAAAGGGAACTACAAAACCGGCAAAAATGATGATATCTACAGAAATGTTATATTTTAAAACAAACTTATAGTTTCTAATATAATTTAATATTGTTTTTTATGTTTTTTTAGATGTTTATTTTAAATTTACAATTGAAATTTTGAATCGGGTGTAAACCAGCTCTCCTCCAATGGGGAAGCAGGTAGCGTAACTGACATTTATTTAAAGGCCGCCTGTGCAGCGGAAAGGTATGCTTTGGTTTGTAAAGCACTTTTATTGCTCTTGAGAAAGACGGCTGGGACCGTTGAAACGCTTTTGCGTTAAAAGAGCCAAATAAAGACAAACTTTTTTACTGAATCTGTGATATTGTCTTTTCATATTGGGAAGGAGCCGGTAACCTGCAATATACACTGTGAGTAGATATTCACCTTTGTATGGTGTATTGTCTGATATTTCAGCACCACTATTTTGCACCTAGAGTTATACAACCGAGGAAGGAAAGGAAGATACCAACGACTGATACAAGCTGAACCAGTGCCTCCAGCTGGCACACCTGATATATTCACACAGACCTTGGGAGAGACTGTGGGACGGCTGCGGTTCACCAGAAGGGGAAAGTATTAATACATATTATACACCTGTTTGCATGTAATATGAGCGCAACCTGACAAGCGCAAAAAGCTTACTTCTAGCACAAATAAAACTCAAGCTGAAGCGTTAACTTGCGCTCCACTGATAATCTGGCCCATAATCCTTGTTTGCTGCATACTGCACAAAATAGCTTTGATGCAAGGAGATAATGTAGAGCTTCATGTTTCTGATTTTTTGAAAGAAGATAGCATAGTGATTTAATGGCAACCAGAGAGTCTACAGTAAGAGATGTTGAGTCTCAGAACAGCCTTTTTATTTTATTTCTCTTAATTTTTTTTTTTTTTTTTTAAAAAAAAGATTTTTTATGTTTAGGGCAATAGTTATAATTTGATAGCATTGTTATGAAAGAGATTTTACTAATCAAATTTAAGTTAGAAAATGCTTCTGTATATGTAGATTTCCTGGTGTGAAGGAGAGACATATCCATAACTATTAATAATATTTTTTGCTATGTAGTATAGTACTACTGTCTTGACCTTTTATGTCGTCAAGCTCCGGCCCCTTAAACCCACAAAACACCCCCATACCATCCTTCCAACAACCACCCTCATAAATAACAGACAACAGACTTAGCTTTGGTACAAATTGGCCGCAGCCCTTTATTCAATAAAACTTTGTAAAAACTTTAATAACTCGATAAATAAAAGTGCAAATAACTGTAAACATTTTACACATCAACCAACAGCGGTGCTAGTCCTTCTTGATTTCCATATCTTTTAACTATGGCCGTAATTCCTTTTACTGGACCCAACCGTGCAAGTGGTTGGGCCCGTCAGCGATCATCCATATAAGTTTCTAAGGAACCCCGTGCCCTTAGAAACCCCCATCTTGAATTCCCCCATGGGAATGCAAAATACCACCACACTTAACCATTGGCCATAATTGTTCTGTAATTTAAGGGCTAGCACCCCCGCCTTCCAACTGCGACAAAAACCTAAAATGACAAATAAAAAACACGCCTCTCACACAAATATCAGGAACGGGTGGGAGGGAGATGTTTTCTCTACTCCTACAAATAACAATCTGCTGGTTTTCCCGCTCAGCCCACATCTTTAACACTTTGCCTACAGCACCTCCTATAGCACCTCCTACCCCATACAGGGCCTCTTCCTCCCAAGGTCAAAGCTCCCTCCATCTACGCTTTGCTGCCTCCAGGAGCCACTTGACCTTTTATGTCGTCAAGCTCCGGCCCCTTAAACCCACAAAACACCCCCATACCATCCTTCCAACAACCACCCTCATAAATAACAGACAACAGACTTAGCTTTGGTACAAATTGGCCGCAGCCCTTTATTCAATAAAACTTTGTAAAAACTTTAATAACTCGATAAATAAAAGTGCAAATAACTGTAAACATTTTACACATCAACCAACAGCGGTGCTAGTCCTTCTTGATTTCCATATCTTTGAACTATGGCCGTAATTCCTTTTACTGGACCCAACCGTGCAAGTGGTTGGGCCCGTCAGCGATCATCCATATAAGTTTCTAAGGAACCCCGTGCCCTTAGAAACCCCCATCTTGAATTCCCCCATGGGAATGCAAAATACCACCACACTTAACCATTGGCCATAATTGTTCTGTAATTTAAGGGCTAGCACCCCCGCCACCGACTGGCCTGACGCCTCAGCCCAGTCCCGCCAACCCTCCAACTGCACACAGTGCCTCCTTAAAATTAAAGATAAACAGCTGCAGACCAAAGTCATTCAAATGTCCCCCATCGGGCAGATAGAACTCACCCACTTCAACCGCAGCTAAGTCTGAGTAGTCCACCACCACACCAAGTTTCTGCACAAATGTCCCCATGATCCTATTTACTAGACCCCATGAGCCGTCGATTAACATCCCCTTGACAAATTTTTAAGCATTCAACACTTAAAGAATACACAGACACCTTATGTTTGAAAAATACTGGCCACAGCCCGTTTAGTAAATAACAAGTTTAAAAGACACCAAATACATAACTCCTTAACCATGTAAACTCAGCCAACTATGAAGATGCTAGCTCCCAAACTTAATTCACTAACCTCCCTTTACTTGTTGACCGGGCCGTATATAAATTCACCTGGACTTAAATAAGCCCGTTTTTTACAAACCCCAAGCTCCAAGGAACACCGTGTCCAAGAAGCTACTTAACCTGCTCGCCCACCCCATGGGGAGGCTAACCCACCACACATTGCACTCCACGCATAAGGCTGCAACCAGCTTGTTCAGCTCCTGCCTCCTGGTAAGGCCATAATGGAGCCATTCCATCCTCCAACCAATCTCGTAACCATGGTAGACCATACAACGGTTAAACCCTGGAAAAGCTCCCAAAAACTTCCCCAAACCACCTTAATCTTACTCACCAGGCTTCCCTGAGTCAACCAAAATCATTACCCTGGCCTGGACCACTAGTACCCCCCTATACTGGAACAATTCAGCGTAAACCACCACCGGCGGCAACATGCAAGCCAATATGGGGGCCCCGTACTCCAAACCCTCCAATAGTATTGCTGCTTATCAAAAACCCAGGCTGGAGGCCCTCCTTCTCAACCAGAGCCGCACACCAGGGACAAATAATTTTAAATCGGCCCACTACCCACATGTTTACCAGACCTACGGCAATCTGAACGGAACAACCATAAACAAATGAAACACCCAAATACTAGACACCCTCCAACAAAAGAGCCTAGAATAACCTCCACTTACCCACACCTTTTGCCACCAAACTCCCTACAGCAGCTTCAGTGGCTGCCCAAATTCTCAAGGAAAATGGACACTTCGAAACCGTGGTAGCCACGTGCCACATAACCCAGCCATATATCCCAGGTGACAAATCAGCAGGAGTCCCATCCTCCACAACCCTTGTAGCAAAAAACCCCAACACCTGAATTGACACCATCTCCAATGCCCCTAACTTAAATCAATTCATTCCATTCCGCTCAAAATTTTATCATAGGTGAACCCCGTTTTCGTGCTATTGAAGCCACACCGGGAATACTCTCCCCCACTCCGTTCGCCCATGGCGAGAACTCCAAGGAGCGATGCCACCAGAAATTCGAAAATGCAATGGCCAGTGAGTTATAAAACCAGGGATGTGTATCGCTCCCATCAACCCATGGAAACACAGCCATTGCAACCCAACTGCCCTAACAATTCAATGACCGTGTGATTAGGGGTGGGGGGGAGCAGATACTATGTCCCTGCTGACCCCACCCCCCCAGCTGTCAGTGTGGACAACACTGACCCATACTCAAACATGGCCACCAGCACTGGAATAACTCAAGAAAACTAAATCATCACCCATTCTACCCTTTCCATTTTGCTGGACATTTAGGCGTGCACTAAAAGAACCTCATCTCCGTCTGTAATCAAACCTTTGACCCCCAGAGCTCTGCACTCCATTAACAAACATAATAGTAAAACTAAGAACATAATCACTGATGGTAGTCCTTCCAACTTATCAATGCTAGGTATCCCCACAATCTTCAGCCATTCTACAACATCATCCCTGATGCATGACAGACAAGGGTATTGGCCGGCCAGGCAAATAGAAACCCATACAGGATAACAAGTATCACCTTTCAGCTGATTCCATGTATTAAAGTGGACATATACGGTGTCTTTATCTTATCTGCAGGCATAATCAGATCTCATTACTGTATCACATTGTGTACAGATACATGTGTCTGTATCTTATATCTGTAGGTATAATCAGACCTCATTACGTTATCACACTGTGTACATATACATGTGTCTTTTTCTTATATTTGTAGGTATAATCAGATCTCATTACTGTATCATATAGTGTACATATACATGTGTCTTTATATGAGATCTGTAGGTATAATCAGATCTCATTACTGTATCACACTGTGTACATATACCTGCGTCTGTATCCCATATCTGTAGGTATAATCAGATCTCATTACTGTATCACATTGTGTACAGATATATGTCTATATCTTATATCTGTAGGTATAATCCGATCTCCTTACTGTATCACATTGTGTACCTATTGGCCACAAACTGATCCCCATACTTGTATAGAACAATGTGAAATTAACACTTTATTACCCCATCTCCTCCTTACCCCACTGGGAGTGCAATGTCCACTACAAGCTATGTCAACACATTTTGGCCTTGATGCCAAATCTAAGGATGGTTGGGTATACTATAGTGGAATTACCCTTTTACATCAACCTATATAAGGGTAATTGAAATACGTGTGACAATTCAATACATCCCACCAGGCAGAGTGGACCCCTGGGAAAAACCACAGGTGAAAAAACACCCTGAGTAAAATGTAAAAGTATGTTAAATACTACCAATAGGATCCGACGCCGACCCGGAAATCCCCTCACCAGAGGAAATACCACAATCATATTAGTGATCTCAAAACAGTAAATTCATAGTTGCAATGCAAGATCCGAGTATCCTCCGAAAGAGGGCAATATCCAATCGCCATACACATATATATATATCATATTATCCACATCATCAGGTATATACAAAGCACCAACAGAGCTTGCAATGCTATAAAGTTAGTCTGAACCCAAGGTAATTTTTTTTTTTTTTTTTTTTTTTTTTTTTAGAGATCAAACTTTTAGAGGGTCTGCACAAAGTTTTACTGCTGCAGTCTACCCTTAGGAAGATGATCTACAACCCTCTTGGCTTATGCTAAAACTGTACCCTATTAGTGTCACATTATACTACCTAACATAAGTAATGGTGCCACCGACAGTGCTGTGACCCCTTTTGTAATGAAAGAGATTGTAACATCTGAACTCCCATACTCCATACAATGAAAGAATACCCACCATATCATGATGCACATCCTTCAGAGGAATAAATTGGAAAAAACCTTAAAGAATAATTCTCGAATGAGAAATTATTGTATGGACCACTTGTCTAATGTATATACTAAATCCTATAAATTATAGAAATACATTTATATGACAACCCATACACATGATTATATCCACCAAAGGAAAGAAAACATAAAATTATTTTAAAGGCACAGACTACATCGTGTTTTCCATTATTTAAAAAACAAACTAGATAATCCCTTACTTGTACCCAAGTTTTACAAAAAGCCAACCGGAATAAAATATGTTACCTTTGTGATTATCTTATATCTAAACCTCTGCAGGCAGCTCCCTTATCTCAGTGCTTTGACAGTCATGCAGATTGGCCACTCATTGCCAACTCCTAAATACCTCCACGGGAGTAAGCGCAATGTTATCTAAATGAAACCCAGTATGTAGTTCTGTCTAACTGTGTCAAACTTTCAAATTGCTCTGAGCCAAGAGGTGGTTCCAATAGTTTAGAAAATTAGTTTGAGCCTACCTAGGTTTAGCTTTTCAACATTACCAACAATGGAAAAGGCAAATCCAATTATAAACTTCCACTAGAAAGTTGTTTAGAATTTTAAGCCACATCCAAATCAAGAAAATGTAATTATTATGGCAAAACTGACCCTTAATGAGATTATAAGCAACATACAGTTAACCACCACTAGATGGCAGACAAACAAATGAAATCTTAGAAAATAAGCAAAACTGTTCTAAGCCCTGAATGTAGAGCAGAGAGTGAAACCAGCACACCATGACAACAAGTAATAAAGTTAAACTGACACTGTATATAATATGTATATCCCCTTATTGGTCCCAACCAACATGGAGATAAAAAACAACAAAAACGAAAAACTTCCCATCTGAAAGAGAAAACCTCCTGGTAGCATAGGGTAGCATACCCCATAAGGAATATCATCTACCTCCCCTTAATCAGCCACTGTTTTTATTTTTACTAACTAAATGCAACAAATATATACCCCCCACTGATCCAGCACAGAGCGATATTGCGCCAAAAAGGACGAGCGGCGGGAAGGTTAACCCCCGCCCCTGGATCTCACATAGCAAGTGCTCCCCATACAGTCAAGCACAATAAACCTGAAATTTAAGTAAGGCGCGGTTGAAATATGTCCCATAACATTTAAGACAGCATGCAGCACCATGCCCAATGTAAACAAAATCCCCTATGACACGCACCCACATGCACAAGTATAGCAGCCAAACTAATAAAAGCACTGCAATGGCAGCGAGTGTTTTTTATGTCACCCTGAGAATAAAAAGGGGGGCATGTATCCCACGTGTCAGTAACCAAACTGTAAGCTAGTGATGTACCGGGCAATCTAAGGGAAAAGAGGGGAGCATACTCTAACTGTAACAACAAGCAGAGCTGCATGAAATCAATTAGGAGCCGTTTCTGTCACTGGCCCCTCAGTTAAACAGCTCTGTATCTCCATAAAGGCATATGGTCTGTGCAGCCCTAATGCCCCCAGAGTCACTACTGCAAATACTGGTGCACCTCTAGCACATATTCAAACACCCCAAATCCTCAGACTGCAAATACTGGTGCACCTCTAGCACGCAATCAAACACCCCAAATCCTCAGACTGCAAATCCCCGTGTTCTATGTCCCAGCACTAACAACCCCATGCACGCCACTAACATCCTCTTACCGCTCTCAGTCTGCTGCTCCAAACTAATCCTGCGAGAGACAAGACAGACTCTCCAGTGCTGCAAAGGCTGACGCTGCAGATTCAAGCACGGACCCAGTGCAGGGAAAAACCCCTCCTCATTAGAGACAATAAATACCTCGCATACCAACTCAGCAGTTGAATGGAAGCACACTGTCAAATGTCCCCTTATCAGTCAGGCACTAAAGGCAGAAAATACAATAACAGCCGTGCCTGTGGGGGGAATAACAGCCAGTCACACTAATCTAAACTCTTCCAAATCAGATACTGTCCCCGAGCTCAAGGAGTGGGATTAACCCCTAATGTGCTTAGACCCTCTACCCATGAAGGATAAGCAATTACCTTAAGGGCTCCAGCTGCAGGGGCGGGATCATGACAGACAAGACAAAACTTCTTGCTGTCATGAAGAAGATGTTTTCTCTACTCCTACAAATAACAATCTGCTGGTTTTCCCGCTCAGCCCACATCTTTAACACTTTGCCTACAGCTCCTCCTATAGCACCTCCTACCCCATACAGGGCCTCTTCCTCCCAAGGTCAAAGCTCCCTCCATCTACGCTTTGCTGCCTCCAGGAGCCACTTTTTTATTGTCTTTTTACTTATGGCTGATTCAGAGAAATCACAAGTTTCTCTCTTTGTCGACAAACATCGAGGGCCCGATCCAATATAAATCGTTGCCCGCAAAAGCCGGCGACGCCAATATTTGCGCAGATTTGGTATCCTATATACGGCATAACTTAGAAGTTACGCACGTATAATTCTGCCTTCGCCCGTCGTTTTTTGGCCCATAGACTGACATACAAAACACACGCAGTTTGGTATCCAATATACGGCGTAAGGACTTACGTGCACAGATTTCAGAAAATCTACTCCATTCTCATCTCACCACAAATTACAGCAACAGGAACCCTTGCACTGACTTAGAAACCAACGTAACTCTCTGAAGGCCTTACAAATGCATGCTTAACAATATACATAGCAGCAGCTTGATCACAAATAGTTAACCTCTTAAAATCATTTATTATTCCTGCCCCTGCAAGTGTGTCAAACCAATTACAAACAGCACAACCTCTCACCTGTAGCCTTAAATCACCTGCCAATACACACCCTCATTAGCCACCATGTTTCCCTTTCAATATATTGCATTCAGAGTGAGACAGCGTCGTGGGGCACAAGGGGTGCTGGAACCCCTACAAGCCCCTGTTTTGGATGGTATTCCTGCTGCTGAGGTCCCTGGTCATGGTGCTGTAGCTGTCCCTGCTCCAGCTGCTGCTGCTGCCCTCCCTGCTCCTCCTGCTGTTGTCCCTGTTCCTGGTGCTCCCAATGCTGCTGTTGCTGCAGCTGGCCATAGGCCAGCAGGGCCTATAAGACGAAGGCATCAGCAGAGGGGAAGAGCACCAAGGATACACAGGTTAGGGTCACCCTGTTTGGGATGACAGAAGTGGAGGTCAGGGAAAAGTATTGCTTAACTTCTGCAAGCCTCATTAACCTATATGAGGTCTTGAAGGATGATATTGACCCTCAAGCGTATAGGAATCGAGCTCTGACTGGTATGCAGAAGCTGTTGTGTGTTGTACACTTCCTGGCAACCGGCTCATACCAGTCAACAGAGGGGCTTGTGTCTGGCCTAGCGCAGTCTACCTTCTCCAGGATTCTAGGGGAGGTTTTGACTGCTCTAGATAACCAGACACAACGATACATTCATTTCCCCCGTACCCCCCAGGAATGGAACCGTCTTAAACAAGGCTTCTATCGACTGGGGGGTATTCCCAATATCATGGGGGCAATTGATTGCACACATGTGCGTATCGTGGCCCCACATGAGGAGTCAATCCTCTATATTAACAGGAAAGGGTTTCACTCATTGAATTGCCAGATGGTCTGCGATACCACTCTGAAATTCTTACATGTTATGCAGGCTTCCCGGGGAGTGCACATGATTCCTACATCCTGCGCCAGACCTCCTTATTCAATATGTTTGAAAATAGAACACTCTCTGGAGGATGGCTGCTTGGTGAGTACCTTCATTCTGTCTGTATATTTCTACTAAAGGGACACTAAACACAAATTAATTATCTCATGTTTCAGATAGAGAATACAATGTTAAACAGCATTACAATTCACTTCTATTATCTCATTTGATTTATTCTTTAGATATCCTTTGTTGAAAAAATAGCAATGCACATAGATGAGCCAATCATATGAGGCTTCTATGTGCAGTCACCAATCAGCAGCTACTGAGCATATCTAATATGCTTGTCAGCAAATGTTATCTAGAGAATGGAGCAAATGATCTAATAGAAGTAAATTATAAAGTTGCTAAAAATTGCAGGTCCTTTTTAAAGGGACAGTCTAGTATAAATTACACTTTCCTAATATGCTTGTCAGCAAATGTTATCTAGAGAATGGAGCAAATGATCTAATAGAAGTAAATTATAAAGTTGCTAAAAATTGCAGGTTCTTTTTAAAGGGACAGTCTAGTATAAATTACACTTTCCTAATATGCTTGTCAGATCATTTGCTCCATTCTCTAGATAACATTTGCTGACAAGCATATTAGGAAAGTGTAATTTATACTAGACTGTCCCTTTAAAAAGAACCTGCAATTTTTAGCAACTTTATAATTTACTTCTATTAGATCATTTGCTCCATTCTCTAGATAACATTTGCTAATAGAAGTAAATTATAAAGTTGCTAAAAATTGCAGGTTCTTTTTAAAGGGACAGTCTAGTAAAAATTGCACTTTCATTATTCAGATAGGACTTTTAATTTTAATCAACTCTCCAATTTACTTCCATTAACAAAATGTGCACAGTATTTTTATATTTTAACTTTTTGAGTCACCAGCTCCTACTGAGCATGTGCAAAAATAATGTGTATGCATTTGTGAATGGCTGATGGCTGTCACATGGTACAGGGGGAGTTGAAAAATACATAACTTTTTAAATTGTCAAAAAAAAATAATGTGGATTTTAGACTAAGTGCTATTGCATTGTCTTGTTATCTTGCATTTGTTGATTATGAAAATCTACTGTGTTGACTGGTCCTTTAAAATAGAATTTTGGTCTAGACTAATCCTGGCATAAAAGTAGATTGCTTACAATGCACAAATTTAATATTTTGGTTAAATATATCTTTTAAATGAAATCCATGTTATGTCCCTTTAAGCACATGATGTACCTGTAGTAATCAGAATACATATGTTACATGACAGGTGACGCAGGGTACGGCTGCAGACCATGGCTATTAACCCCCTTGGTGCACCCCATTACAGAGCCACAACTCAGGTACCAGGAGGCCCACATAAGAACAAGGAATGTCATCGAAAGGAGCTTTGGCCTATTAAAAACCAGGTTCAGGTGTCTGGATGTTACAGGCGGAGCACTACAGTATAACCCCAACAAAGTGTGTTCCATTGTCAATGCTTGCTGTATTCTACACAACATTGCTGTGGACACACGTTTGTTGGGGGACATTGACCCAGAGCAGCAGCAGCAGCAGCTGGTTCCTGTACCTGAGGATGTGGACAGGGGGACACTGAGGGGGAATGAAGTGAGGGATTATGTCATCCCGGAATACTTCACCTGTAAGTTACTTATTCATAAGTACAGTAAACCGTAACATTCACATGTATTATGATGTTTGACAGTACCTCACCAACCATTGCATGTGTATATATCATGTCTTGCAGAATTACATACTTCAGATTTCCACTGCATGTAAGTGAAACTACTACATCCCAACCCCCTTCCCTTAACAACCCTAATTACTGTATATTTCTCATTTGTTTCATTCATGTTTAGTTCACTATGATTTATTGACTATCATTAAGAATGATGATAATGGATATTTATACCTTATGTTCACACCTTCTGTAAATACATTATTAGTTAGATATACCCATGTGTCAATTTATATTGGATGTGAGAAACCTTGATTTACATCTTAGAAGTGAATATTACTATATGTACCCTTCGTACAAAACTATCTGATGTGGTTTATAGAACAGGAATATGTCATAAACATGATAATAATACCTTTTTGGGCCATTTCAACACAGGTATTATTATATGTTTTAACAATATTACTGTACTAAAACAAACCTCACATGGATGTGGATGACAATTATATGGTAAATAACAGAGGACAAGATTTATTGTCAACTATAAGAATATTTATTTGCTTTTGGCCTTCTTGGATGAGGGTTGTGATGTGCCTGGAGTGGATCTCCTGGTTCTTCTGGGTTGTGCGGATTCCGATGATTTAGCTGGAGTGCTGGCCACAGATGAGAGGCTGGAGGCAATGTCCTGCTGGTGTGTGAAATGCACCACCAACACACCCAACAGTTGGTTTTGTTCCTGCCATCTGTTGTCACTTTGCATCTGCATGTCTGAAATAACTCTCAGCATCTGAGATTGGTACTGGACGATACAACTTAAAGATGCTGCCATGTCCCGTTGCAGCTCAATGGAACGCTGTAGTAAAGTCTGTTGGCTCCTGTAAAACCTGCATTGGTCTCTCTGCATTCTCTCGCAGGTTGATGTGAGCCTCTCCCAGGTTGATGTTTGCCTCCTCTGGAGGGCAATGTATTCGTCGCCCATGGCGGAAGTCAGAGGATCTATAGGCTCTTCCCCAGCAGGGATTCTAGGCGCAGGTTCACCTCTAGCTGCTGTTTCACCTTGAACATCCTCAGCTGCTGGTGCTGCCTGAGGGGGGATCATAGCTGGTGCTGCCTGAGGGGGGATCACAGCTGGTGCTGCCTGAGGGGGGATCACAGCTGGTGCTGCCTGAGGGGGGATCACAGCTGGTGCTGCCTGAGGAATGCTGACAGCTCTATGCTCCTCCTTAGATGCTGGAGATCTTCCAAGCGAAGCAGATGGTGGAGATCTCCGGATGGACTGGTAGTCCCATTGCCAACTGGTGTGCACCCACTCAGCCTGGTGGTATAATCCCTGACTGGCCTGATATTGGTGGGGGGGGGGTAAAGACATCTACCCTTCGGGGCTGACTTGGCTCCCCCTCCAAGCCATAGGAATAGTTCTCCGGCCAGGGATCCTGCCAGGTATCATCTTGCAATGCTGGCGGCATGAGGTCTGGATTGTCAACAGAGGCACACCAACTCAGCTCATGCCTGGGAGCATACTCTTGCTGGACTCTCTGGACTGGTGGTTGAGGTGGAGATATTCTTTGTGGCGGTGGTGGAGGTGGATGCATGGGCGTTTGCACCCTGGTGACTGGAGGTTCTGTGGAGGAGTCAAATGATGAGAGGGATTAGTACAGTCAGATATATATCCATGTGGGCATACAATGTACATGCTAGGGCCTATACACATTCTCATGTCAAACTCTATAACATGCATGTGCACATTGAGATTTGTGATATGAGGGTTTTTAATATGCAAAGTATACATGTATGTGTTTCATACAATAGTTCTGTGTACATGTCAGTGATGGAGAAAATGTGTTCTTTAAGTGACACTATGCTTGTGATGACTATAGTGTCCATTTACTGAAAACTCTACATGTGGCTTGTGGCCTGTGTTACTCTGAGACATGTTAGTATTTCACTATTCCACCTCATATCATGAATTTCAATGTGTTAAGTAGCATTAAATGGACATTAAACCCATTTTTATTCTTTCATGATTCAGCTAGAGCATGCAATTTTAAACAACTTTGTAATTTACTTCCATTACCTAATTTGCTTCATTCTCTTGATATTCTTAGCTGAAAAGCATATCTAGATAGGCTCAGAAGCTGCTGATTGGTGGCTGCACATCAATGCCTCGTGTGATTGCCTCACCCCTGTGCATTGATATTTAATAAACAAAGAATAACAAAATAATGAAGCAAATTAGATAATAGAAGTAAATTGGGATGTTGTTTAAAACTGTATTCTCTATCTGAGTAATGAAATAAAAAGATTTGGTTTAATGTCCCTTTAATGTGAAATCTAATTGTAGATGTTTTTGTTAGTAGGCCAAATACCATGCTCCTCATTGTGTACATGAATGTGTGACATTATAGGATATTATATCTCAAATACATATAATACTGGTGTGTGGGATGTTACTCACCAGCAGGCTGTGCTGATGTTGCAATCCCTGAGTCACAAGCCCCTGGAAGTCCACGGACTGCTGTGACGCTCAGGGACCTACGAATGAGCTCCTGCCAATCGTTATATTCTGCCTCCTGGTGAGGCCCACCTCCTGTTGCCCTCTGGGACATTGCTTCTTGGCCCATCTTCTCCTTGACTCTCCTCTTGCAATCGTTCCACCTTTTCTTTAGGCCATCCACAGTCCTCCTCTGCTGGGACACACCATTAACTGCCTCCTCCACCTTCAGCCAGGCATCTTTACACCTACGGGCAACTCCTTTGCCCTTCTCTTGGCCAAAGAGGGTGGTATGGTTCTCCAGGATGGCCTGGACTAGAGCGAGGTTTTAAGCAAAGGAGAAGTTGGGGCACCTCATACGCTCCTCGTCCTGGGCCACCTGGCTCCCTCCCTGGGATGTCCCTGGTGTGGGTTCCTCCCTATCCTCTCCCTCCTCCCCCCTTCTATCCCCATGTGCACCCTCTATCCCTCTTCTACTGAGTGTGCCTGGCCTTGGGGCAACCCCACTCCCATCCTCCCTTCTAAGTCTCCCTCTCCCCACCCCACTGACTCCCTGACGGGGACCCTGCTGCTCTTCCTGACCATAATCCTCTCCCTGCAACTCCCCTTCCCTCCTCCCCCCCGCCCTAGCTCTCCCTGGCATCCTCACACTACACACACTCACACACTCACTCCAACTTCAATCACACACAATCACAAACAAACACTCAGCCTTTCACACTGTAAAAGATAAATAAAATGTGTAAGGTGTTATAAAAAAAAATGTTGTGTATTTTGTATATGTGTGTCTGCAAAATGTGTGCAATATGTAAAAAAGTGACAGTAATGTACAAGCTTAACAAATCCACCAAATCCGACCTAACTAAATATATGCAATGCGCCTCTCTCTCTACTCTAACCACTTTCTCCTACTCACTGTAGTGTGCTGTAGCTCCAAGAACCAACCAAACACACTAAAAAAAATGGCGGCTGCACAGGGGTTTAAGTATGATTTTTGAATGGCGTAATTACGTGGCGCATCTTTTAGAACTGGCGGTTAGTTTTTACGATTCGTTGCCTAATTTGCATAAAACTACACTTTATTGAGACTTTACGTGAACAAAATACTGGCGTAAGTACTTGCAACGACTAAAATGTGTATTTGCACACATTTTAGCTGATCGTCAGTTTTTCATACTTACGCCAGTTTAGCATCTGACGGCACAGTATATTGGATAGGTCGAGTTGCGAGGTGAAATTATGGGCGGCGCGGGCTCCCTCGCTTGCGCCAAAAACTACGCCGTATAGCGCCCCAGAAGCTTTTTTTTTTTTTTGTTTTCAATATTAAAAAAGTGACTCATTTGATTATTTATTGGTTTTATGTTTTTTTTTTTCTACTTTTCCATTTGTGTGATATATTATTCAAAAGGTTAATTTTTTCATTCAATGGGCTCCATGTACGAAGCAGCAAAAGCTGCTCCGTAGCCTTCGCGGGGCAGGTTATCATATGCAAGCCTTCTTCCCGCAATGTAAGAAGGAGCGGTCAATAGACAGCTGCTTCTTACACCCTACACCACCTCTGAGGTGGTGAGGGAAAATCACTGAGAGCTTGCTCACTCTCGGTGATTGACAGCCCCTTTAGTCACGCGAATGAAGGGGCGGCATTACACACTGCGATGAGTGGGTAATGATACAAATAGAACAGGGGATCAACTGATCCACTGCCCGTATGTAGCAAAGGCGGGCAGAGAGCTGTCAAGAAGCTTTCAGCCTGCCTGTTAGTACATGGAGCCAAATAATTATTATTTGTGGTGAATGGCTCTCTTCTATATAGGTCTATTTTATGCATTTATGATTGTTAAGTTTATATCAATGAAATTGTTAAAATTTCAGATAATATAAAAAAATAAGATTAGAGGATTTAGTTTTATTAAAGATATTCAAACACAACACATCATGACCTTTATTTAAAGGAGCCAATCTGCCCCATTGTCCTCCACAAACAACAAGGCTAACCACTATCATCAAGTTAACATGAATCTGCAATTGTTATCCATTAACCCCTTAATGACCGGACCATTTTTCAATTTTCTTACCCTTAATGACAATGGCTATTTTTACATTTCTGCAGTGTTTGTGTTTAGCTGTAATTTTCCTCTTACTCATTTACTGTACCCACACATATTATATACCGTTTTTCTCGCCATTAAATGGACTTTCTAAAGATACCATTATTTTCATCATATCTTATAATTTACTATAAAAAAATTATAAAATATGAGGAAAAAATTGAAAAAAACACACTTTTTTAACTTTGACCCCAAAAATCCCCAATGTTAACATGTTCTTTGCTTTTTTTGTAAGTTATAGGGCCATAAATACAAGTAGCACTTTGCTATTTCCAAACCACTTTTTTTCAAAATTAGCGCTAGTTACATTGGGACACTGATATCTGTCAGGAATACCTGAATATCCCCTGACATGTATAAAAAAATTTTTAGAAGACAACCCAAAGTATTGATTTATGCCCATTTTGGTATATTTCATGCCACCATTTCACTGCCAAATGCGAGCAAATAAAAAAAAATCGTTCACTTTTTCACAAATTTTGTCACAAACTTTAGGTTTCTCACTGAAATTATTTACAAACAGTTTGTGCAATTATGGCACAAATGGTTGTAAATGCTTCTCTGGGATCCTCTTTGTTCAGAAATAGCAGACATATATGGCTTTGGCATTGCTTTTTGGTAATTAGAAGGCCACTAAATGCCGCTGTGCACCACACGTGTATTATGCCCAGCAGTGAAGGGGTTAATTAGGGAGCTTGTAGAGACCTTGAAGGGTTAATTTTAGCTTTAGTGTAGTGTAGTAGACAACCCAAAGTATTGACCTAGGCCCATTTTGGTACATTTCATGCCACCATTTCACCGCCAAATGCGAGCAAATAAAAAAAAAAGTAAAATTTTTCACAATTTTAGGTTTCTCACTGAAATTATTTACAAACAGCTTGTGCAATTATGTCACAAATGGTTGTAAATGCTTCTCTGGGATCTCATTTGTTCAGAAATAGCAGACATATATGGCTTTGGCGTTGCTTTTTGGCAATTAGGAGGCCACTAAATGCTGCTGCGCACCACACTTGTATTATGCCCAGCAGTTAAGGGGTTAATTAGGTAGCTTGTAGAGAGCTTGCAGGGTTAATTTTAGCTTTAGTGTAGAGATCAGCCTCCCACCTGACACATCCCACCCCCTGATCCCTCCCAAACAGCTCTCTTCCCTCCCCCACCCCACAATTGTTCCCGCCATCTTAACTACTGGCAGAAAGTCTGCCAGTACTAAAATAAAAGGTGTTTTTTATTTTTTTTTTATTTTTTTTAAATTATTTATCTGTGATGGACCCCTGCCTTAGCCCCCAACCTCCCTGATCCCCCCCAAACAGCTCTCTAACCCTCCCAACCTACCTATTTGCCACCATCTTGGGTACCCAGTTTTCCCCAAAAAAGTAAGGTTGTTTTTTTTTTGTTTTTTGTTTTTTCTTAAACATCGGTTTTCTGTAGTGTAGCTTCCCCCTACCCTAGCAGATCCTATTTTTTTTTTTTTTTAAAAAAAAAACGTTTTCTGCCCCCCTCTCTCTTTGATGATCATTGGTGGTAGTGGTTGCTGCGTGCGTGCGTGCGTGCGCACACACACATGCACACGCGCGCGCCCGCAGGCCCCCCCTTTGCACGCTCCCAGCATCCGGCGTGCACAAAGCACTTGAAGGAACCGGATGCCGGGGAGCGATGGGCCGATCACCCGCCTCCCTTGTAAGCTCCCACCCACCAACGGCACCATCGCTACCGGTGCAGAGAGGGCCACAGAGTGGCTCTCTCTGCATCGGATGCTTTTTAAAAGGTATTGCAGGATGCCTCAATATCGAGTCATCACTGCAATACCCTGAGAGCTGCTGGAAGCGATTGCGATCGCTTCCAGCACTCTCTTAGACAACTGACGTACCAGGTACGTCCATTGTCACTAACTGAAAGTTTTTGCAGGACCAGCATGCTCCGCCTAATTGCTGGCTTCCAGTGATATCATGTTCAATTTGTATCCAATTTTTAAAGTTATCTTCATCAAATCTACACCATTCCACTATTCTCTGCAATGATATTGCTTTTTTTATATAACAGGATATTTGGGACCCCTAGGCCTCCCATAGTTTTTGGGGTATACATAGTTGCTTTGTTTATCCTTGAGGGTTTATTCCTCCATATGTATTTATTTATAGTACTTTGTAATTTGTTTATGAAGCTTTCAGTGTGTGGAAGTGGGATCGTCTGAAGTATATATAGGATCTTTGGCAAGATCACCATCTTAGTAGCATGAATCCTGCCTATCCATGAAGTGTTTTTGGAATTCCATGAGGAAGTAAGCCTAGAAATTTCCATGACAAGTTTTGAATAATTCATTGATCTTAGGGTTATAATATCAGGTGTTATATGAATGCCTAAATACTTAATAGCTTTAAGTTGGACCTTGAAATTGCAAGTGTCTCTAAGATTGTTTAATGTGTGGTCATTAATATTAATGGGGAGGATGTCTGACTTGGCCATGTTTACAAGGAAATTTGATAATTCTCCATACTCTCTAAGTTCTTTCTGGACATTCACAATAGACTTAGTAGGGGATGTTAGGGACATAAGAATGTCATCCGCAAACATAGATAATTTATGCTCTTTATGCTTAATCTGTATGCCTGCTATATCTCTATTATGTCTTATCTTGGCACCTCCAGGGAGAGAACAAACAGGAGGGGCGATAGGGGACATCCCTGTCTGGTTCCGTTTCTTATTGCGAATTGCTCAGATAGAGTGCCGTTGATACGTAGCTGTGCTGAGGGAAAGGTGTATAGTGCCATAATTTGTTTTATAAATAAGGGATGGAAATTAAATTTATGTAGCGTTGCTTCTAAAAAGGACCAATCCAGCCTATCAAACGCCTTTTCGGCATCTGTTGATAGTAGTATCATAGGGATCTTGTGCTTATTCACGTACTCTAGAATATCTATAATTTTAATCGTGTTATCTTTTGACTCTCTTTTCGGCACAAAGCCAACTTGATCGGGAGAAATCAATTTGGGTAGTATTTTATTCAACCTTTTGGCCAGTATTTTGGCGTATATCTTTAAGTCTATATTAAGAAGGGATATGGGCCTGTAATTCGCTGGCTGGTCTTGTTTCTTCCCTGGTTTGGGTATAACCGTTATGGTTGCTTGAAACATAGTATCTGGGAATGTGCCTGTGTCCTCTATCTGATGGAATGTATTTAACATGTGGGGGAGAAGGGTGTCTTGATATAATTTATAATATAGGCCTGTAAGCTTTCTCAGGCTTAAGTGTTTTAATTGCTTCCTGTATTTCAGACTGTAGAATTGATGAGCTTAAACTATTTTTTTCTTCCTCTGAGAGTTGTGGTAGTTGAACCTTATCTAAATATTTAGAGCACTGTATTGAATGATGTGTTTGTGTTCTACTAGGATATAGATTGTATAGAGAATGAAAGTAGTTTTTAAAAGTTTCTGCTATTTGTTTTGTGTCTTCTGCTGTTTTACCATTTGGTAATTTTATTGAGTGAATATAGTGTTTAGTTTGCTTAGTTTTGAGCAGTCTTGCTAGCTGCCTACCCGGTTTATTGGCCTCAGCATAATATCGTTGTTTCAGTTTGAGAGCAGTGGATTGTGCTATATTGTGTAAATGTGTTTGCATTTTAGTTCTGTAAAATTCCAGTTGTAATCTGATTTTAATATCCGTGGGGTGTAATTTATGGAGGTAGTCTAGCTGGGTTAGTTCCTTAGATATGTGTGTATTCCTCTCTGAGAGCTTTGTTTCTGCGTGCCCTAGCTTTTATGAGAATTCCCCTTATATAACTCTTATGTGTTTCCCAAATTGTGGTGTGTGCCATATCTTCTTGTACGTTATTACGGAATAATTCTACTAATTTTGCTTCAATTGATTTACTAATTTCAGGGTCTAGAAGGAGTGTATTCTCTAGTCTCCATTCGAAATCCCTAATTGGTGCGGTTGGCCAGACAATGTTACTTTTCATCATAGAATAATCCGACCAGGCCGTGTGTAGAATCTTTATATCTGTGACTTGTGAAAGTGTGAGGTGGTCTACTAAAATAAAGTCAATTCTTGAGTAAGTTTTATTGGGGGCCGAGAAAAATGTATAATCTCTTTTATCAGGATTGAATACTCTCTATGTATCATGCAAACCAAAGGTCCTCAGGAGAGACCAGACTGTTTTGAGAGGCTTTTTAGGTATTTGTATGTTTTTATTAGAGCTATCTATTCTGGGATTGAGAGGTATGTTGAAATCTCCTAATACAATTAGTTGACCCACCAAAATGTCCTGGATCAACGGGGTTATAGATTTGAAAAAATTGGCTTGATTTTGGTTTGGGGCATAGATATTTACTATTGTGGTTTGTTTATTATAAATCAGCCCACTGATCGCAATAAATCTCCCTTCTTTGTCTTTACTTTGCTTTATTAGTTTAAAGGGAATTGATCTATGGAGTAATATGCTAACTCCGTTGACTTTTTTCTTTGGATGAGCACTAAAAAAATGTAGGGGGTAATTATTGTGGAAGTATCGTGGTACATTACCTCTTTTAAAATGTGTTTCTTGTAGACCAAGTATTTCTCCTTTTTTGTTTAACATATCTCTAAATGCTGAGGATCTTTTATTGGGACCATTAAACCCCTTTACATTCTGTGATATTAAACATATTTTGGTGTCACTCATTGATGTGTTTGATTATACTGTGAAGCTGGTGTACATTATTTCTGTCAAAAACATTTTGATGGAGTATGCCGTGATACTTAACAACTAAACAAATATAACAATCATTATAATTACGAAAAATTATTACTAAGTTTGGGGATGAACATAAAATAAGAACTGTTTCTACAAGCATGTTCAAAGTAATTTTATATTCTGATGTGTGTTTCAATAAAGCAGTTCATATACATATATCAGTGTCTTACCCTTCACGGAGGGATGTGGTAGACTGTTCCACGCCTCTTGTTCTGAACCTGTGAAATAATTATAGACTCCCCTACCTATCAAGTCCAGAATACAGTTTTGAGGGAGACTAGAAAGAAAAAAGGTTAGTAGGAATTACATAGCTTTAATGTCTAAGTAGTCTCTCCTGCTTTGGATACTCTCTCTGGGGATTTTACTGTTTTGTTGTTCCTTTTAGAGGGGACTCTCTGCCACTCTGGTCTCTGTGGCAAGGGCTTGCCGCTTTGCATTTGTTCTCTTACTTGTGGGTTATTGGTGTCAGGGAGTATTGGTGGTTCTATGTGAAGCTCCTTGCATATTGCTGTAATGTTGTCCGGGTTGTCACATATAAGGCGTCTGCCTTTCCATTGGAGTTGAAGGTTAAATGGATGACCCCACCTGTACGGTATATTATGTTGACGAAGTATGTTCGTGAGGGGTCGCAAGTCTCTTCTTTTTTGAAGTGTCCTCAATGAAAGGTCTTCAAATAGTTGTACTTCTACACCTTTGAACTTTATAGGTTGTTTAGATCTGGCTTTTTTCATCAGAGATTCTTTGATAGAATAGCTGGTGACTCTCACTATTACGTCTCTTGGTGGCTGATTATCTGTTGGCCTCGATCTAAGCGCTCTGTGCACTCTATCTAGCGCAAAGGTTGAGTCATCTTCTTCGTCTGCCAAATAGGCAAACAGGCCCTGGAGATACGATTCTAAGGTCTGGGGAGACACCTCTTCAGGTATTCCCCTTATCCTGATATTGTGACGACGACTCCGATTCTCTAAGTCGTCTATTTTGTTTTCAAGCTGTAAAATCGTAACGTCCTGCTGCGATATTCTGTGTTCATTGCAGGTGACCTTCTTATGTTGTGTCGCTATATGTTCTTCTACATTAGCTACTCTTTCCCCTACTTCATTTAGATTCTTTTTGATATCCGCTAACTCTTCGCGAATGCACTCTCTCATTTGTTGTATCAAAGAAGAAAAGTCCTTTTTAGAGGGTAGGGAGTCGAAGAGAGCTTTAGGTATTGCAATCGTTTGACCTGAGTCTTCTTGCTCTGACTCTGAGGATACTGACTCTCTCCTTAATCTAGTGTCAGATTCTGTTGAGATTGAGGCCTGTGAAGACTCCAAACACTTGAAAAACTTGTTTACTGATGGCGTCATATTTGCTTTTTTTTTTGCAGGAGTATCTTCCTTATTGCCTTTTTTCTTTGGAGACATATTAGATAGTCTTTTTGACATCGGAGATTAAAATTGCTGTAAATTCTGAGAGCTATTAGGTGTAAGCTTGTCAGCTCCCCTGGTACAGAGTATGTATGCAAGTTGTTGTATGTGGCAAACAGCCGACCTCAAGGCAGTCCAGAGTATTTCTAAATAAAAGTCGTCCAGCCTTATCCAGATAATAAAGATTATTCTGCTATCATATCTGTCTGTGGAAGGTGTCAGGGGGCTGTCCTAAAAAGACCCGCTAACTAGGCCCAATATCGTGTTAAATGCGCAGTATTCAATATGACAGAATTTTCTTTTATTTATGACAGGTATGCTTCCAGCTTTGGTTTCTTTCAACTTTTATATTTAACCTCCCTTTTTTTTTTTTTTGTCAACAACAACCTTTTCGTATGCAAAAATGGGCCTTCTTCCTGTCTCCTCCACACCGTTGTGCCACGTGGAACATCCAAACAAAATCTTTTATCATGCAAGTCCCCGTATATGCTACCCCCAGGTATTCTTAAGGTAATGATCACTTTTGTTAGTGTTTTTAGTCGGGGGAACCGCATAAAACCAAGTTACTCACTATTCTGCGCTTTGATGCTGCTGCCCGTCATCTCCGGTGAGTCCTCAGGGAGGTCCGGTCTAACAGCTGGTTTTATACCGATGTCGGGTCAGCCTGCTTTTCCATCGGAGTGTTTGATCTTCGACTTGTATGTATCTCCGTGTGTAAGCTGGGATGTGAGGTAGCCGTGAGCTCGCGGCTGCATGTCAGAGCGTCGGCCTCCTCTTTTAATGGCGCTGCTGTTACTGTGTTGTCCGCTTAGCCTCGCTGAGTGAGTGTGGTTAGCATTCGGCTTTAAAACAGTCTAAGTAGGCTTAAAAAATCTGTTGCTTACATCAGAACATTTTGTATTTAGTTCTTTGTCAAAACGGAGCTCACACAAGTGCAGCCATCTCGGATGAGCGCTGGCTCCACCCCCCCAAATTTAGATTATTTTATAGCGTTTTTTTTCCGAATACGATCGGGCTGATTGATACACTCTGCTAGCGGCCGATTGGCAGTGAATCTGCAGGGGGTGGTATTGCACCAGCAGTTTACAAGAACTGCTGGTGCAATGATAAATGCCGACAGTGTATGCATAAATTATATTTGTAAATATGTTTTAAAATTGCAAAAATAAGAATGTGTATGTATGTACTTATTTAAGCACATCACTCAAATGTTTTTCTCAGTTGGCCTTTCTGAAGTAGACAAAATAGAACATCACAATTAAAGTGCGCCAAAAAAAGCAGGTCATAACAACACACTTTAAGGGTAACAATGCAATAAATCTTAATTAACCTATATTTCATTCCACTGGTGTAAAGAGCAATACAGACTATGAGGCCCATTTCTCAAGCTCCGAATGGAGCTTGAGGGCCCGTGTTTCTGGCGAGTCTTCAGACACGACAGAAATGCAAGTTATGGAGCAGCGGTCTAAAGACCACTGCTCCATAACCTGTCCGCCTGTTTTGAGGAGGCGGACAGAGATCGCCACAATTCAACCAGATCAAGTATGATCGGGTTGATTGACAACCCCCTGCTGGCGGCCGATTGTCCGTGAGTCTACAGGGGGACGGCATTGTGAGCTGCTGGTGCAATGCTGAATATGGAGAGTGTATTGCTCTCCGTATTCAGCGATGTCTGTCGGACCTGATCCGCACTGTCGGATCAGTTCCCACAGACCTTTGTTAAATAGGCCTCTATAAATTATAAATTAAACCATTATCTAAGTATGCCTTTAAAATATGCCTTTAAATAAAATGTGCCTTTATCAAATCAAGAGTTAAACTTCTTTAAAATGCTGTCATAAGAAATTTTATAGAAAAACTGTCATAGCAAGGTTGTATCTTTTATTAAAAATACTTTTTGCTGATAAATCGAATAAAGCTGTATCTCAAATAATCAATCAGTTTAGGATAAGTTCCCCATAGATCTTTACCTCTTAGACTTTATCTCTCTAAGTGCTAAATTCTTCTGCACATTAAGCTGTATGGTCTTAAAGGGCCCTTTTTCCATATCCAAGTTTTTGCACTTTCCTTGTAGTTTACTTTTGCCCCAAGACATCTATCTTTTGAAGGGAAATACAAATGTTATTTGAGAAATGTATGGGTTTAGAGATCTAAAATAAAATTCAGGGATGTGCTTTTATTATACCTTACTCTATTTCCCAATTACACCTTAAAGTTCAATTTATATAGATATGTTTTTTTAAATGTTGATGTTATCAATGGACATACAGTAGATAAATAAAATTATATTTTATGATTAACATATTACACTTTTAATGATAGTCAAAAAATGAAAGAAGTATGCAAAGAGAACCAATCTATTTAAGAGCTATGAGAGTGGCATCTGATGACACTTCTGTATCCTCTCCATTGTCTCAACACCTTATGAGAGGTGATGTTCTTTCAAGAAACATTTCAAGCTCCCCATGAAGGTATATAATGATCACAAAGTTCAAATGGATCACCACATGTATTATTTATTATTTTTTTTATTTAAACTTTTGTGAAAACAATACATATGACGATAGCTCACCATCCATAACCAATAATGTGTGATGTTGAATTTTATAAGTATTTTTTTTTTTTTTTGGGTGTGGAATGTTGAAGCAGTATTTTTTGTCATAACCTTGATTTGTATTAATAATTGATTTATTTTACTTTATTATGCAGCATGCAGAGTAGAAGGCCTTGAGCTTATTTCAAGAGAACTGATAATCATAGAATTACATAGGCTGCAGAGTCAAATGCACAATACAATTCAAAACATCCAAAACTTTAGGCACCTTATAACAGAAACATTACATCAATTTTTGTTTCTTCAAATGTAATGTTTTTTTATTATTATTTTGTTGATACATGACCTTTAAAGTCGTCAATACCCGGCCTAACCTTCTAACATTTATAAAATAACTTACTTAATATAAATAAGAGTTACACACAACTTTGGTATAAAATTGGCCGCAGCCATTTTATTAATAACATAAGTTAAATATTAGATATAATAAAACATCTTTAAACATTTAAACAGAACATACCTGATGTTCATAAATAACATTCCACATCAAAACATACTGTCAATTCCCCACAGAGGTGCTAGTTCCCAAAACCACAAAAAACAAGATGGCCGTTATTCAAAAACTGGACTCAACTATATCCATGTTGAGTCCGTACCAAGCACACCTCCACTTTAATAGGGAACCCCTTGTCCCTATAAAACCAGTTGCCCGCTCACCCCCATGGAGAGGCAACTTCTTAAAAATCCTCCAAATCACTTGGCCATATTGCTTAAAATATTTGTCTGGGAAAAAGCACCCCCCGCCTTGCTGCGACGAACACAAAACAAGGAAGGAACACCACAAACTTAGGGAGGGAGCACTTTCCACAGAAGTTTTCTTAACAATCTGATGACATATTCTCCCGCTCTTTTCTTTAAGTGCGTAGTAGCGCTTTACCCAT